>NC_051076.1:71783326-72083326 GCF_004664715.2 Peromyscus leucopus | reverse complement strand
GAATCCTCAGTGATCCCATTGTCACTGCTTGCCATGGTGCTGGTGTTATGGGCTCATGCTCATACATGCCTGGCTTTTGGCATGTGTACAGGATATTTGAACTTAGATCACAGCAAGCACCCTTACCCACTAGGCCATCTCTTCATTCCTTTACCCACCCGTCTACTTTATACAGACATTTTGATCAATTCAGTCTCCAAAGACATTCTTCTAAATAAGTTCTGATGAGGCAGAAATGAGTATAATACTGTTAGGGGAATAACTGACCATAAGAATGATTATCAATAACTCAGTCTTAACTAGAGCTATCATTATGTTTCTTAACACTCCATCTTAAACTATGCCCTACTTTACAACTCAGAATTATAATTAAGAGATTTACTGTTTGCTGGCCATGTACCTAAATCAACCTTACTAGGCAAATCTATGAAGATTAAAGAAATAAATATATTTCATATGACATACTGACTAGATTTATTACTAATAAATCATAAAAGTAACCACATTTGATGAATCTAAGGAAAAATGAAAGATTTGCAGAGGCAACTGTTATATTATTTCAGGTGGCTGTAGAGAGCCAGAAGGCAGAAAGAAAGAGAGGCTTGGACTGACCTTAGGGGGTACTGTGTTTATTCACAAGGAACATTCTCTCAGTCATGTGTGTGAAAGAGCAAAATGCCATTAGAAGAGGGTGGGGTGCCCCTTATAGGGGCAGAAATGGCTACCACAAGCACACCACACTTCTAATCCTCATTCCCTTCCAGAGCTGCTCTGTCTGGCAACAGGAGAAGCTGGGACTTGCAGTTTTTTAGCAGGAAACTATCAATAGCAATAACTGAAGTTAAAGAAGAACATACATTTAACTGTATTAAAGACTGAATGTCTCCTTCTGCATTTAGTAGTGTTCACACATTCCCAGGCCATTTCCCCTTAGCTTTCATCGTACTGTAAAATCCTGGAAGTTGACTTATTAATTTTCTATATTTATTTTCTGGGTTTCTTTTTGGAAGTCAGAATTGAACTGATGACCTCATACATGCTAAGCAAACATTCTAGTGCTGACCTATTCCCCTCATGACCACATATTTTAGCTCCTTGGAGCCAGTGGCCAAGCCTCAGATACTTCTGAATGTACATCTCAGCACATCTCATTTCGGCCTCTTCATGAGTGTAGAAATGTCAGACTGAAGTATCATGATGGCTTTCACGAAGAATCTGAAATAAGAGAGGACTGTGTGTTTATAAATAAAGCATAGCACCTTAAAAAATACCCACAAAATATGTGCATTCTGATATAGAAAAAACACAGTATAGCTCAAATCTGTGAACATGTGAATAATTCATGCACCTAGAAAACTTAGATATTATCCCTAGTTTCAGTCCATTCAATATTTATTGAATTTTCTTGTTTTATTTCTCAAAAATTTATTTTACACCCTAACATTATGTTAAGACAAATATTTAAGAAACCTTAACTATGCTTTTGTTGTGTTTTCCCCCCCTAAATCATAGAGCATTAACATAAAAACTCACCACTGGATAATGTGTAGAGTGAGAGACTTTGGAGCACTCAACCCTAAATGAAATGTCTTTATCAAACTCCTCAAGATACAGGAATCTATGTGGCCGAGGCAGCGGAAAGATTTTAAGAGCCAGGGGTGGTGGATGACTCTGTGGAAACCATTTCTTCCCGACAAAAGAGGACTGATGCAAAAGTGAACTCACAGGGACTGTGACAGCACATGCAAGATCTGTATAGGTTCAAATCAGGCAAATTCTCAACACTGATAAGGGGAAGAAGACACAAACTACCAGATCTAAGTAAGAATCTATCTGTAATTGATACCTGATGGGAAAAGAAATCTTGGTTTTCTTCAATGGAGTGTCATTGGGTACTCAACCACCCTCCATGCTAAGGGTATGCTCAGGATAGTTGACTGACACAAAACATACTCCATTTGTTTTTCAAACTTTTTTGTTTGGGTTTAGTATTTTTTTTTGTCTAATTGATGTTCTTCTTGTTCTTTTTTAGTCTGTTTGTCTTTTTTTATTGCTTTCATTAATTTGGGTGGGTGGGTTGGGTATGACAAAGATTATGATAAGAATACATAGAAATTCTTATAAAAGAAAGTATTTAATTGGGACTTGCTTACAGTTTCAGCACTTCAGTCATCATGATGGGAAGCTTGGTGGCAAGCAGGCAGACATGGTGTTAGGGAAGTGGCTGAGAGTTCTATATCTGGATCCACAGCCATCAGGAAGAGAAAGACTCTGGGGTTGGAGAAGTCTTTGTTGAAACCTCAAAACCCAGAGAAGCCACACTTCCTAATCATTTCAAATAGTGTCATTTCTGGTGACCAAGTATTAAAATCTATGAGCCTGCTGGGACCATTCTTTTATAAATTGCCACAATATTGTATAAAAATTTAAAGGAAAAAAAAGCAAAAGTAGTTTTAAAATAATTAAAGACCTATCAGTTCTGTGAAGGTTTAGCTATTGGGTTAATAGCTCACTGTCATGGTTTCGCTGTTTATTAATATGAAATAGGAAGTACTGAAACAGTAGTATTAGGGAAAAACTATTTCCTCTGGCCAAGAGATAGAAATCTGTGACCCGGATAGAAACAGAGCATTGAAATTTCAAGGGACTACTAGGGAAGGCAGACTCATCCTTGGCCATGCTAAAGAAATAGGTAGAAAATCTATGTCTTTCCTGCGATACTGTATTTGTCCTAGGCAGAGTTTCTACCTTGGCCAAGTCCTTAACAAGCTGTTATGAGCTTCCCCTGGGTCTACCCGTGTTTCTAACTCTGAAAGATATAACTTTTGTTGTGTTGTTGTTGTTGTTTGCTTGTATTTTTTGTCTTTTCCCTCTATGTGTTGGCTATAGCTAAGTATGCTTTTTCTGGCACTTGGAACTTCCTCACCCCTTCTCTAAAGCTTTATTTTCCATGTGACAGCTGGCTCCCATGTGCCTGACCTCCATGATGGCTCAACAAATGCTCCCTTCTCTTCATTTCTCCTTCTCTAGACAGTTTCTAAGATTTTACAAGTGTTTTACATTTAAAAGCTAATAAAATTACCCCATAATTTCTATTTAAATATATTCTTAAATTATTTTATTAGTGAGAACAAGAACTCTGAGAAGGGACTTGGATTCCCCTTCTTTTATATGATATTCACTAAAGGAGCTGCCAGATTTCAGGTAGCAATGCTTTAACAGCCTTACACAGCATCTCTCTGTATTTCCTGTTGTGTGACTTCCCTGGGGAAAAGTGAGACACGTCTAATTATCCACATAGGTGACAGACCAAAGAAGTGATTCCATCCAAGTCTAGTTGATGGATTTGTTGAGATGACTTCTAGGAGCTCAGGTAACTCAGAGACAGCTGCATCACTGAAATGTCGCTGAAAACTCCCCAGCTTGGTGACAGCTTGTGACACTGAAGTTTTAGAGCTTCTTGCCTAACTTGCAGGTAGGTTCACTAGAGTCTCTTCTTCTCTGTCAAGTCGTACTGTGTGAAAGACCTTGGCATGAGTCTTGTAACTTACTGAGTTTAAGACTTGTATGTTTTTGGAGCCTCTTGTCCCTCTTAAGTTCCCTAAGCTTTACTTAAGTGCTTCTCTCTTCTCTTCAGAAAGGAATGTTTCACTTTCAAGGAAATAGCTACCTGGGATGGCTTAGTGGCCTCAGAAATATGAGAACCCCTGTGTCACGACTGGAAGTTCTGTATAGTTGGGGTTACATTCATGGTTATTAGCCAATCACCATGTAAAGTTGGTCTGGACAGTGACTTGTACATTGCTGATAAACCTGCCCTCTGTTCTGAGTTCTAACTTAAAAGACATAGCTTTTCCTTTTCCATCTTTTTATCTAATTTTGGGGATGCAAGCCCCAATCTGAAGCATGCTAGTCCTGCCTCTTGGGTAGTCTCATTCTTTCTCTGAAGACCATCTATCTTTATGATGCAGCTTGCTGATATTCATCACAGAACATGCCAGGCTTCTTAGACCCTTAACAGGAAATAAGAGTTGTTATAGGTGAGTCTTGAGAATCAGTAACTTGTAGATTGTGACTCCTTTGGAGGAGATGTCAAACAACCCTTTCAAGGGGTCACCTAAGACCATTGGAAAACACAGATATTTACATTAAGAATCATACCAGTAGCAAAATTAAACTTAGGAAATAGCAATAAAAGTAATTTTATGGCCATAGCATTAGGAAGGTTCATACCCACTTGTCTAGAGCCTCTCTAGTCTGCAAGTCATGGCAATACTGATGAAGGTCTTTGCAACAAGATATCAATTCATTGTAGTTGGAAGTTTTTCTGTGTCCTGCCTGGTCCCGTGGCCACTTAGACCCAAATAAACACACAGAGGCTTATAATATTTTTAAACTATGTCCATGGCAGGCTTCTTGGTAGCTAGCTCTTTTTTCTTAAATTAACTCATTTCTATGAATCTATACCTTGCCATGTGGCTTGTGGCTTACAGGTATTTTACATCATGCTTCTCTTGCTGGCAGCTAGCAGAGTCTGCCCCACTCTCCTTTCTCTTCCCTATCTCTCTTGGATTTTCCTGCCTGACTCCATCCTGCCTCGCCATAGGCCAATGTAGCTTTATTTATCAACCAATCAGAGCAACACGTATTCACAGCACATAGGAAGACATCCCACAATTCATCAATAATGATTTTTTTGCTATGAGTGTTGACTAAGCCAAAGAAAATGTGCCCTTAATGAAGGATGACAAAGAAGAATGATAAAATTAGTAATATATTTTCTAAAACAAATAGCATAGTAAAAAGAGAAAAACAATTTCTAATTGTGACTTAGATTTGATTAATGTTACTTCAAGTACAGGATAATAATCTTTCAACAGAGACAACAAGAAAGTCTTTGTCTTAGAATTTTGGTTCATGTTTATGTCCTCACTCACACAACTGCCTATCAATATTTATACTTCTACTATTGATCATCAGTCTTCCTTTCAATGTGCAATTTTATTTGCTAAAATTTGTCTAAATAGCTCTCCTTTTGTATGTAGGTCTGTAACCATCCTGCAGGAATGAGGGGTTGTTGTTGTTGTTGTTTGTTTGTTTGTTGTTTGAGACAGGGTTTCTCTGTGTAACAGCCCTGGTTGTCCTAGAACTCACTATGTAGACCAGGCTGCTAGCCTCAAACTTAGAGATCTGCCTGCCTCTGCTTCTGGAGTGCTGGGATTAAAGGTGGACACTACTACTGCCCAGTGAATGAGGATATTTTAGACATATGTACACTTCCACTTAGCTATCAGGCACTTGAAGCAATGGACTCCAATAAATAATTTTTCTTCAAGATTCTCTGGCAGGAAGAAGGGAAAGGAAAAGTAGTGTTAGAGTAGGAGCCTCCCCCCCCCCCCCAGGTAAAGATTTCACACTGTTCAGAAACTTGTCAGACTAGAGCTGAGGCACCTGACAAAGACAGAGGATAGGACCACCTCTTGACCAGGACTGCTTAGTTATGTATACCTTTTGTCCTCTGTTTAAACCTAATACTCATGTAAAAGAAAAACCAAATGAGGTGTGGAGGTCATCAATGGAACTCCTTGTTCCTCTTCCCAGAGTGGCTACATTGAATAACTCTCTGTTTTTCTCTATTGTTTCTCAGTTTACCTGGCTTATTAAGGACTGGTAGAAGAGTCTTGTTTGTTAGGGCTGTCAGGCC
Source organism: Peromyscus leucopus (assembly GCF_004664715.2). Taxonomy (NCBI): domain Eukaryota; kingdom Metazoa; phylum Chordata; class Mammalia; order Rodentia; family Cricetidae; genus Peromyscus; species Peromyscus leucopus. Next base: position 72,077,622 of record NC_051076.1, on the reverse strand, counting down.
TTAGAACACCCAGGTTTAAGTCTTATGGAAAAATGTATTTTCTTGGTTTTAACCAAACTGTTATCTTGACTGTTTAAGACCTCATGGGTCTCTTCTATGTTTTCAGGTCCATATGAACTGTTTCGTTGGTTTCATAACTACAATGCATACAGAAGCATCTTCCTTACCATATCCTGAGTGATTGAGTAAGGCCCTTGCTTAAGCATGATTGGGTCACATTTTACAGAACACAGGCAAAAGAGTCTCACCTGCATTTAAACACAAAGAAACTGAAGGTAAGCCAGTAGATGACAAATGTGTAAGGTCAGACTCTTAGTGGGTTGAATTAGAACCTAGTTGAGGCTATAGAGTAAACAGCGAAACTCAAAGGGTACCTCTGGAGATGGCTGTGGCTTCAATCTCATCTCTCAGATGTCTTCAAGCTCTTCTCCCTTGTGTTTAAACCTCCAGAAAAGGACAGGTCTTAATTAAGCACAGCAAGAAGAATCAGGCACTCACTTTGGCGTGTTTTCTATAGAATTTTTGGTCTGAATACTAAGGCCAGGCACTCACCAGTTGGCTTGTGTCCTGTAGAGTTTTTGATCACTGCTTATACTAAGACATCTCATCGTTGACTTGGTCTACATCCATTCCCATTTCCTGGGAAGCCAGACACAACATATCCATTTAAGTAAACAATAAAATCTCATACGTGGGACCCACACTCTGGGGCTAGGAACAAGAGATGACTGAGTACATGGTGATCCTAAAAGCCAGACCCAGGAGGTGAGACTAGCAGAACTGGTATCATTCAGAAAAAAATGAAAACGAGCCTAATAAATACAGTGCTGTTTTCAATTTTGAGAAATTTGACTCTGAAATCAACCGCCCCAGGAGCTAAGGTGTCAGGCTTTATTTTCTTTAAAAAAATAAATTAATTAACTTCTCTATCTCTGTCTGTCTGTGTGTGTGGGGGGGGTGAGGGGTGGGTGCAAAAAAGAGAGAAAGAAAGAGCTCGAGAGAGGGGGCCAGGGGAGCATGTTTATAGAAAGCAAAGTACATCAAAGGACAATTTATGGGAGTCAGTTCTCTTCTTCTACCATAAGGGTCCCAGAGACGAAATTCACATCCTTAGGTTCAGCAGCCATCTTGCCAGTCATAGAATGTCACTTTCTGAAGAACTGTGTAGAAACTAGGACAGAACCCAAGATAAAACAGCTATTCTAGTTATAACAGATTGAAACTGTGAACTAGAGAGGTTAGACTGTCTGTCTTTGCAGAAAACATAGCACAGATGCTATGTGATGTCTGGAGGAAAGCAGGTAAGAAGTGTTACCGTTTAATTGTCACTGTTCATTCTGAACAGTTTTGAGTGACAAGGAAACTGTCAGGGGATCTGGATGCTAAACCTCAGAAAAGAACAAGGCAATGTATCTGTGAGTTTCTTAAAGAGGCAGAATTCTCTCCCAAAGTCTTGATGTTCCCAACTGAGTTGGGAACACTCTGGGCCTCAGTTTCCTACCTCTAAACTGAAAGGAACCAGTATACTTGGGTTGTTTTCTATCCAAGCATGAGTTTATGATTCTATGATTATTTGAGGAAAATAAAGTCCTACCTAGAATAAGAGACAGCTCATCAGTAAATAAGTATAAGTGTCTACATTCAATGCCTTGAATGCATGTCTGGAAAATGGGAATAGCATGTGCATCTGGAACCCTGGTGGCAGAGTGGCAGTGACGGGAGAATCAGTGCTGTTCACTTGATAGCATGCACATATTGAGGAGCTCCTGGCTAATGAAGTTCCATCTCAAAACAAAAAAAACAAACAAAACCAAGATAGCACCCTTAAGAACAATACTGAAAACTGATCTCAGATCTCAGACACACACATACAGAGAGAGAGAGAGAGAGAGAGAGAGAGAGAGAGAGAGAGAGAGAGAGAGAGAGAGAGAGAGAGAGAGAGAGCCAAGAGCTTACTCAGGATTTTTTTTTTTTTTTTTTTTTTTTTTTGGTTTTTCGAGACAGGGTTTCTCTGTGTAGCTTTGCGCCTTTCCTGGAACTCACTTGGTAGCCCAGGCTGGCCTCGAACTCACAGAGATCCGCCTGCCTCTGCCTCCCGAGTGCTGGGATTAAAGGCGTGCGCCACCACCGCCCGGCCCTTACTCAGGATTTTTAAAAAAATATTTTCTTTTTAATTGTGTATACCTGCATGTGCAGGTGTACGTGAGTGCAAGTGCCCTGGAGGGCAGAAGTGGGCATTGGATCACCTGGAGCTGGAGTTACAGGCAATTATAAGTGAGATGACATGAATGATGGGATGTGAACTGTGGTCCTCTTCAAGAGCAGCAAGCACACTCCAAGGACCATCTCTACAGTCCTTGGCAGGCATTTTGAAGCAGAGTCACAAAATACAAGTGTAATCACCTTCTAATGATAACAATAACAACAAAAGAAATTTATTGCCATCATGATCAAATTCATTGTCAATAGAAATGAGTTAGCCTTTTCCTCTAGCAAATACAGCAGCAGTCAGTCTTTTGAGTTAATAGTGTATACATTTCCACTTATTCTTTGTCTCTTAATATCAGAAACCTGATGCAAAATAAGACCCAACATTCCCATTTTGTGGATGAGGGGATTCAGTCTCCCAAAAGGTTATATAATGTCTCCTATTACTGCTTTTAGTCAGAATTGGAAGAAGGAAAAATCAGATACATGGTTATTTGACTCCAATGCCTTGTCCTTGATTGTAATCCACACCATGAAAGAGAGGGTAATATCTCCCTAATGTATGGTAGGGATTTTGATTGACACTTCTAAAGAGATGGAGTGACTAGAAAGAAACTTAAATGCATTTAATCAAAATTTTATGTGACAGAAGAGCCTTCAGAAACAGGGTAGGAAAGGGAGAGAAACCTTTGTATTTTTATGCTGTGCATGGGAGCAGAAGTGGATAGTTATGAAGGTATGTGACAGTCACCTAATGATCAGAATGGGATTGGGAATCAAGAAGATCCTACTTGTATAAATGTTTTCTATTTCTCTATGGGGATATTTTTCTTCTAACATGAAGTGGACACGTGTCACAAGAGGACTTCCACAGGCAGAGAGGGTGCTGGCTTTTCTAAGTCCAGTAACCCAGGAAGGGAGAGACATGGCCATGGTACTCTTGGTTCACATGGGGAAAACAGGGCAGGGAGGAAAAGTGGGGAGTATGGTCAGGAAAACCTTGATTTTGAAGCTTTGAATTATTCTTCATCTATGTTCTCATTCTTGTTAAGACATCAGTCTATGGCTTCTGTTATTTCATCCTCAGTAATTACAATATTCACTGCCTTTGGCCACCACAAAAAGAATGACACAAGTTTAGAAATTGATTGATCAAAAGACATTCAGTTATTGAATCTGAAGTCAGCCCATCTAAGAATGAGCCCCAAGCAGTGACAGAAGCCAGAATACAAACATACTTTGTCAGCAAGTACCTGAAGAAGATGGGTGGTAGATTGGGGGGTGATAAGTAGATAACAGATAGGTAGATAATAGGCATGGAATAGATGAATTGAATAGACTATAGATAATAGACATATACTAGGTGACACATAATACAGAGATAATAGATTAAATAGTGATAACAAATGATAGAGATAGATAAATTATATTTATATATTCTGGGAGATAATACTATAGGCAATGTGAGACACAATAGTTAGACAAACATAGGAAAACACTAATAAATACAGATACATAGATGATGCATTAGAGTCAGGAATAGAACAAATAAACACCAGACCCAAGTTCAGCATTGCTGAATATGGAAACGGTAAAATATCATGCATTGAGCTCAGCTCTCCACACTTATTGTTTGCTTTGAAGCCTCAGCCTTGAGCAAAGGAGACTTTGATTTTCCAATGAAGAAACCCTTTGTATTGGAGAGAGACACAAACAGGCCCGATCTTGCATCCTAATGCTGTGATCTCAACAGTGTGGTCTGCTTACTTCCTGCATTCCTTGGAAAAACAGTCTACAGTGGAGCATCCTGGGTGGAGGCCTGGTTTTGTCAAGGCTGGCTCTCATGCTAGCTGAACGAATGTAGGACGCTAAAGCTCCTCAGAGCATGAAATGCGTACAACTAAGACTGAGAGTTCATGAAGCGATTAAATGTGCTGCTCTGGGTCAAGAACTCATTCAAACCATCTCACTCAATTAGAACATAAGTTAAGGATACTTGTAGCTATATAGCTGGGCTGTTTTCCAAAGTTTGCCTCTAATGACCCAGAGGCTAAGGCCTAGCAATCTTTTAACGTGATGCAGACAGGGAGACCTCAGCACAAGAGCCCATTAGCTGGTACATTATTGGGTTTCTGCACATTTGTCCTGACCACTACCCACTTTTTTCTTCTCTTTGTTGTCACTGTGACTTTTCAACATGAAAAGAAATGTGGACTATTGTTCATATTTTTGGAAAGCAAGACACAGACATACTGGTTTCACATCATTCTCCACACCATCCTCAGTCAAGCACCAGAGAAAATAACAGGCTGAGAATTATGTAATCAAAGGCTAAGCTATGAAGGAGACTTAGATGTTCACTCTGCCAAATAAATATATTTATTTATTATCATTTGGGAGAAAGTATGAGGGTGTTATACTAGAAACTGTCATCAAGTTCCAATTCATACAATACCTTTCCAAAACCTACAGAAGTCTAAGCGCACCTTTACACAGCAACTCATGCTGCTTAGTCTGTGTAGTGCGGCCCGAATAAGCAGACTGCATTCTGTTTCAGAAAAAAAAATCTCTCAATTAACAAAATATTCATCTTTGGGCATAGAAATACAGTTTGATGACATAGCTCTTGAATAGTCATCACTAGGCCCTGGGTTCAATTCCCAGCATTGCTCAAACCAAAACAAGAACATGAAGGCTGAGTGCAAGGAATGGTGGGGTGACTCAGCAAGATTGCTCTTGCCACATAAGCCCAAAGAAGACCTGAATGTTGTTCTCAGAATCCATATAAAAGTGGGAGGAGAGAATCAGCTTCATAAACTTGCCCTCTCAACTGCACAGGCACCTCTTAGCATGTGCGCGCGCGCACACACACACACACACACACACACACACACACACACACACTGTACAAATCAAGCACACAATAACAATAAACAAAAATGTTAAAAGAAATGGAGTTGAATTAAATTCCAGGTTTTCTGAAGAATATGTATGGAAATCTCAAGGTAATATATGTCTCTGTCTCTGTCTCTGTCTCTGTCTCTGTCTCTCTCTCTCTCTCTCTGTGTATGTATGCGTTAGCATCATGCTATATATGTGTACATGTGCATACATATGTGTGTGAATGTGAGCATTTAGGGACCAGAGGTCAACATGAGGCATCTTCCTCTATGTCTTCCACCTATTAATGGACACCAGGTTTCTCATTGAACCTGAACTCTGTCACTTAGGCAGACTGGCTAGCTGGCAAGTCTTCCTGTCTCCACTCTCCTAGGTCTGGGAATGTGGGCTTTGGCTCTCACGCTTTCCTTTCGCATGGATACTAGGTCCTCATGCTGGTGCAGTGAGCACATCACTGAACTGTTCCCCTAACTCATCATCCATTCCCAGGTCACAGTAGCAGCTCACAGTTAGTTACATGTTTATTGGAAAATTAACTTAGGAAATGTATTTAATTGGCATAAACACTTGCACCCACTTTTTTAAAAAGTATAATTGATAAGACTTACAGGGAAAAGAATGCATATCAGACCCCCTACCCCCCATAACTTTAATTGCTTGAAGAAAGATTGTTACGCTACTCAGTAGTTTCTTCTCATGCCTTCCTCTAGTTTTCTAAATAACTCAATTGCTTCTGACTTTTGAATATGAATTTTAGGTAGATACAAGAAAATAATGACAAGGCCTTTGTAGCCTACATCTCATCCAGAAGATGAATTCATGGGTACTTTCAACACCGGCAGCCAGTGTTTACATGATTGTACATACAGAAGTATTGGCTGACCCAGCTAATTATCATGTTATGATTGAATGTATTCTGCAGTGAAAATCTGTCTGATATTGTCATGTGTTTGAAGGTCTCTGCAAATTTACCATTCAACTGCCTGGGGTGGGATCTACCCCTTGTGCGCTGACACACATCAGCCATGCTGTTTCATTTCACCCTTGCCTCTGGAAGCTTTTGATCTTGCTACAGCAGTCAAGGCTGTTGCTCTCAGGCCTGTGGCTGAGCGATTCTCCTGGGGCTGCCCTCAGTCATTCAGGTGTGGGTTTGCTTTCCACTGTACTCCTTTACCTTTATCTGGAGTGAGGACTCCCTGCCTTGCTTCCTGGTGTCATTTTTGGAGAAAGTGTCAAGGAATAATAAGAAGAGGGGGGGGAGGGAGGGAGGGAGGGAAGGAGGGAGAGAATTTATATCTTGCCTTTCTGTCAACTCAAAAGTGTCAAGGAATAATGAGAGAGAGAGAGAGAGAGAGAGAGAGAGAGAGAGAGAGAGAGAGAGAGAGAGAGAATTTATATCTTGCCTTTCTGTCAAGTCATACGAATTTTACTATATAGAATTTTAAACTTGAAATATATTCTCTTAGATTTCTTTTTAACCCTTTTTATTAATATTTTCTTTAAGAATTTCATACTTATATATATGTATCCCTATACATATCCCTGTATATATGTTCTCCATTCTTGCCCTCTCTTAGCTTCCTCATATCCCTCTCAGCCCCCTTTTTCCTTACAAATCTCCTTTCAAAACTGATGTCTTTCTGTTTCTTTTTGTGTTCCAGAGAGTGTAGCTAGGACTTAAGGCAGTTGGAATGGCCAGGGTTGTGGAACGACCCATTGGAGCCCGGTGGGCTTCCCAGTGGGTGCAAAACTATACACAAATGCCTCCCTTTCTGGGATCTGACTTACCAAAAGTTCAGCAACATTTCCTCAACAGTTTGTTGTATTTACAGATTCACATTTACACAGGATTGCACTAAGCAGCCCTAGGTATTTTAGAACCCACTATGTAGACCAGGCTGGCCTTAAACTCACAGAGATCTACCTGCTTCTCCCTCTCAAGTACTAGGGTAAAAGGTGTTCACACATTACCATGTTCAATCCCCATATTTAGACCTTCGTGCACTTCAGCAAATCTCAGTAAAAGTTTTTTGTTGTTGTTGTTTTGTTTTTTTGAGACAGGGTTTCTCTGTGTAGCTTTATGGCTTTCCTGGAACTCACTTGGCAGCCCAGGCTGGCCTTGAACTCACAGAGATCCGCCTGTCTCTGCCTCCCGAGTGCTGGGATTAAAGGCATGCACCACCACCACCCAGCTCAGTAAAAGTTTTGTAGAGATACATTTTGATAGTTACTCTTCATTATTTTTCACCCCCACACTGTTTGTATATGTGTGCATATATGCATGTGTGTGTACATTTGAATGGGTATATCTTTGTGTGTGTACTTTCATGTGTGCATGTGTATGAATAATTGTGCATATGGAGGATAGAGGTAGATGTTAGAATTCATCTATTTAGCACCTTATTTTTGAGGCAGGGTCTCAGTCAAACCCAGAGCTCTCTGGCACGACTTGTATAAACAGTCAGCCTGCTCTAGGGATTCCCTTCTCCACCTTCTAAGGCTGGAATTACTGGTGGGCTCAAAACTCTCAGCCATCTCTCCCTCTATCATCTCTGCTTTGGTATTCAATTTAAATTAGTGACAGGTCAGAAGCTGTGTCACAGACATAATTGTACTGTGTTCCCATCAGATTTTAAAAGCATCGCTTCACTGCAAATATAGCTTCTAACAGAACTGTGAGGTTTCCTTCCATCTCATCACCAGTCTCCCAAGGACTCTGCATTCATTCCTTCTCCATCCTTCAACATTGTGCCTTTCCTGTTGCTCTGAAATGCCATGAGGACAACATGTGATGACACTGTCTTTTCCCCCTTACTGTTCTGTGAGTATCTTCTGTCCTTAGGATGCTGCCTGGGAAAATGCCAACATTTCTTTCATAAATTCTTCCTTTTGGATTTCTGTCTGTTTATGAAGAAAATGACCTGGACACATTGAGCTGTCTGTCTGTCTGTCTGTCTCCTACCATCTCACAGCTTCTGAGTATACTCCCTAATACTATTCCTCTGATTTTGAGCTTTGGATTGATACTATCAAAGTTTTCTTTTGCTTCATTAGCTTAATGTCTTCTTAAAACATTTCCTTCCCTCTTCATCATTTTCTATCTTCATTTTTCTCTGACAAAATTAACTACATGCCAAATATAATTCAATCTACATTAAGGCTCTGTAAATCTAACAGTGTTGCTCAGTTATTTTGATAAACATTTCAGGAAAATACACACACACACACACACACACACACAAGCACACACAAATCCCTTCATACAGGTTACCTTTTGAAACTATAGTTGTTCAAACAAACATGTGATGCCAGTGTGGATGAAGTTTCTCATGAGAAGAAGTGGGGCAAAGGTCTGGTGATGTGGAAGGTAATTCAAATTCTCTTTTTCTTTTCCAAATCTTTTTCAATGCTTTGCTTTAACCCTTAAGAGCCCATTGGCACTAGTCCTAATGGAGAGTCCCTAGTTAATATACTGCTAAAATAAATGCATCATTTGAGAGTTAGTATTTTCTCTACTGTGGTTATTTTGTGAAGTAAATTGTGCCCCTTACCCTAAATTCATACACTGAACACATAGCTCTGAATGTGGCTTAATTTGGTGACAAGACCATGGTAAAGTGAGGTCATAAGGTGATCCACTAACCTGAGAGGACAAGGATCCTTATGAGAAGATGATAGAAATCCAGAGAGATCTCTAACTGGGACACACAGAAAAGAGGGCATGGGAGGAGCCAGCAGAAAGAACCAGTTTCAAGTCTAGAAGAAGAGGAGGAGGAGGAGGAGGAGGAGGAGAGGAGGAGGAGGAGGAGGAGGAGGAGGAGGAGAAATTCCCTCTAAAACAAACCCTTTCAGCACCTTTCTCTGAAATTGATCTGCTAGAGTCTATAACTGTAAAGTAAATTAAGCTAAGATCTGTGTTGTCATGCCTGTCCTGGCAGAAAAATTAATTGCCAAATAATCAGATGAAACACCCAGGAACCGATTTATGTATATTTGAGGCTGCTTTCTAGGGATTTTAACCAGTAAAGTATAGGAATATCACTTCAGAAGAAGGGGACAGACTCTCTGTGTTCTGGTGTTAACCTTGCTGGGGTCATTTTTTTTGATGCCAGACATTTACAATAGTTCCAGGTCCCAGTCAGAGCTCCATTACAGCAATCAAGTGCATAAAGAACCAACTCTTCACCAAATAATTGCATGGTTAAGCTTAACCCCCGTTCTTCCCAGGCAAGGGTGGCTGTAGACTATAGTGCTATTTATGTTGAGGGGTTAGGGGAGAAGCTGTTTTATCAATACTTCCTCAGACAGTCTCCTTCCAAACATGCTCACTCTGTTTCCAACTGCACCTGGGTGAACAAAGGCTTTGTCTGCACACAATGGCCAGGGTGGACTGCAGGTCCCTCCTAGTGCTCTTTGATGGACACTGGCTGGCTGCTGAGGTGTAGCTGTTCAAACTTGCTTTCCTAGCAACTCCTGTGGAAGTGAGTCTCCTGCTGAATCAAACATTGATTGGTAGGAAAAGGAGAAAACAGAACTTAGGTTTCTTCAGATTGCTATTCATTTTTAAAAGTATGAGGCACAATAGACAAAGACAAATTTTCTACTCAAAACAGCTAAATAGTTTAGAAACAAAAAGCAAATTGATTTTTTGTGTCTTTTGGGTGATTATTGTTATTATTATTTAGCTGTATATATGTTTCATTACAGTGTAACAGTAGAAACACACATTGTGGAATTGCCAACGGAGCATACACTGAATTTTTAGAAATCGTTATTAAGGTTTGATTCTGCTATCTGTTGAAAATTGGAAATTTTAAAATTTATTAAAATGGCAAACAAAGTATTATTATATATGCCATTATGGTATTTTCAAACAAAATATATTTCTGATCCCCCCTAACTCCTTCAGGCTCTCTTCCTCTTTCATTCCTCGTGTGTCTTTTACTTCCCCATCCTCCTTCGTTGACTCTTGCTACCCTTTCTTGATTGCCTTTTTAATTTCTAGTATTTACCTTCACACACACACACACACACACACACACACACACACACACACACTAAAGGCTAGTATCTACATTTTATTAAACACTTTAGAATGAAAGATGAGGGCTGCAGATACAACGCAGTGTTTAAGAGCACTGGCCGCTCTTGAAGAGGGATGGAGTTTCATTCAAAGCACCCAGATGGCGGCTCACAACCCTAGTTCCAGGGATCCAATGATTTTTCTGGCATCCATGACTTCCTGAACCTACACAGTGCATCTAAACTCATATAGAAAAATGTGGCTATATATAAATAAAATAAGTAAATGAATGATTCTCAAATAAAATAAATTTTAAGATGGGCCAGGAAGAGTCTCAGTCCATATTGGCAATAGCCATTAAGCCTGACAACCTGAGCTTGATCCTAGAACCTGCATTCTGGAAAGAGAGAACCACCCCTGCCCATAGTTCTCTAAATTATTTTCCTTGTTTTGGCATGTGACTGACTTTACACACAGAACATTAAATAAATTCAAAATGAAAATGGTGAGAAACACACAAATTCCATAATGCAGCATGGTTGACACAAGTGTACTCTCTTTAAGAGCAGCACCTCGTGGCTGTTTTTTTAAATACTTTAATGTTCACTTTATTTTACTTTCTATTTATTATCTCACAGTTTCTAGGCATTATTATGCAGTATATTAAAAAGAACATTTCTTAGTGCTTATATTTTCTTTCTTTTCATTGGTTTATGGATTTTATTGAATTATTAAAACTGCAAATCGTTTTGTCCTACAGAGGAAAGAACTGCTAAAAATGACTCACTGGGGTTATAAGTTGGCAGGGCCTTTGCATGGAGTGCAGTAGGCTCCCGAGTGAAATACTAGCCACGGGATCTCCATACCAGCAGAGCTCAGCAAGGCTTCCTGGCCTCCCTTGCCAGCCTTCCCACCTGAAGCTTCTTCTAGTCATTGATTCCATGCCTGCTCACTAATGGTCCTGAGCTTCTCCCCATGAAAATTTTCTCTTTTGTGGCACCTTTGTGAAGCTTGACAGGATATGAAGGGTTGTTTCATCTCCTTCATGCCAACTCTTGTCACAGTTCTGGGGGAAATGTTCAGTCTTCTATCTGTTTGCCAAAAATACGCCTCTGCAGACATTTCTATACGCCACTTTTAAATTTCAGTTCTATAGATTGAATCTAGGACCTCATGCACACTGAGCAGGCAGTTAGCACTGAGCATGCCTCCAGCTCAGCCACTCCTCATTTTGTGGAAAGCTTGCAAATGCATCTGGAAACTAGGGGATTCGGTCATTTTGTTACATGTTTCAAATACAGATAAAATACAGAAAGTAAAAATCATCATCTTATTCCCTTATGTTACCAATTTTTAAATCTAGCTTGCAGGTACATGAGATATTCGAGCTGGAACAGGGACAGAGTAGGAGAGCAAGGAAAGAGCTATTATGAAATATGAACACATCATGAGAATGGGGAGAAATGGTGCTAAGGAAGTTTCCAGAAATCCATGAGGATGACCCCACCTGAGACTATTAGCAATAGTGGAGAGGGTGCCTGAAATGACCTAATGACCTACCCTGGTTATCAGATTGGTGAATACCCAAACTGACATCATATATATATATATATATATATATATATATATATATATGTGTGTGTGTGTGTGTGTGTGTGTGTGATGTCATATATATATGTGTGTATGTATATATATACATGCATATATATATATGACGTCATTGTATATCTCCTTGGAGGCTGCTTCCTCAGCAATAGCATTTCTATCTGCCTGTAAGTACAAGTTCCAGCATTTCCATGTTTATCTATATTATTCTGAGCAATGTGCTATCTGACACCTTCTATGAATATATGGGGTCCTCACTGAGTGTGTATGTGTTTGTGTGCTTTACGTACACATCAGCTAAATACATAATACTTATGTATATTGTTAAATACCTTTTTAAAATCAATTTTAATAGAAATAAATTACATCACCCTGAACATGCTTTTTAATTATTTGTTTATTTCTATTCACATTGTGTATAATAGTACTATTAAATTGACACAAGTTAGATGAACATAAGAGACAGCTTCTGGCTGTGCCTGTGAGAAATTATCTTGAATAAGTTAATTGATGTGGGAGGACCCATGTTGACTGTTGACCAGACTAGTCAGTGCCTGGGCACGGGACCCTGGACTGTATAAATGGAGAAAATGAGCCGGCTACTTTCAAATGTTCAGTGTTTTCTGTTTCATGACTGTTGATGCAATATGACTATTTGCTTCAAGCTCCTGCAGCTACAGCTTCCTAGCCACATTGTACTGTGAGCCAGAATAAACCCTGAACTATGACCCAGAATAAGCCCTTTCTCTCCTAACCTGCCTTTGTCAGTGTATTTTTATTACAACAGAAGGAAAGAAAGAAAGATGGTGTTGTAATTGTTCTTTCTCGTTTGAATAAGATTTGTGATGAGATATTGTAAAACACCCATGTTTTTAGATGCCACATCTTACCTATTACTGTAATAATGATAACTAAATCCATGGTACCAAGGTATTCAGACATTTTCTATTACTAAAATACTCAATTCCTTATATTGAGTACTTTGTCAACTTTTGGATTCATTAAACTTTTGAACACTAATAATACATTAAAGCTGTTTTTAGTTTTTAATTTTAAAATGTGTAGGTTATATGTTTTTGTTGGTATGAGTTTACACTGTCTTCAGTCTTTGACATAATTTAATGAACACACAAGAGAAAGATTCTTGCTCCCATGAAGTGGCCACCTGCAGGGTCTAAAAACTCAGACAATAAGCTCTTCAATAGTGCATGGGTAAACAAGTAACTGTGTGAAGCTTAGAAGGCATAGTGACTTAGTTCAAGTATTGAGAAATGTACTAGTAAAAATGAGGGAACATGTGAAAATTTACCACTTAATTATTTTGACACTAGTTGAGAGATATTTTTCCTTCCCCAATCAAATTCTTTCACATCAGAGAAAATGCCTATATATACACATGACAGTGTAACTTTGGTATCCAGAACCCTCAGTTAACTATAAGAACATTATTTTTTCTAGTGGCTGTAGAACCACCTTGTTATGTGTTCCTGTATAACAATAGATTCCAACACAGCATATTAAAGCACTAGCAATGATGTGTTTGTTCACCAAGATATGGGTTACTCCAGCCCTGACAGGGCTAATGCCTTACTTTCCAGTCAGTCAGGAAAGACTGGGGCAGGTGCCATGTTGCGGATTCTTCTGTGTGCATTTGTCTCTTTGGGAGATTCAAACAGCTGGAGGCAGGAAGAATAGGGGATTCCAGGGTCTCTGTCTGAATCCATGAGGAGTTTGAAACATGTTTTAAATCGATAACAGCGAATCACAGTCTCATGTCAAAATAAATCACATTTTTTATTTAAGGTTCTCATTGTGGAAATACCTAAGAAAGATCAAATTCAGAATTTTTACCAGATAATGTTTAATGAAGACTTATCATTTCACTGAAAATCTTTTCAAAGAATGTTCTTAGCAAAGAGAACTTGTCCATCCTGAAATAATGGCTCTGATGAGCTTTATTTTTCTCCTCAATCATTATCCTGCCAGAATTTTTCTCAATAATGTAAAAAGGAAATGAAAGAGCTCATTGTCCCAGACTGTGTGGGTAGACTTCTAGAGTCAAGGGCTGTTGAAAATTGTATCAGAGACAAAATAATTTCAGAAAGGAAAAGAAATACATGAAAAGTATATATATATATATATATATATATATATTGTTGCTGGAGGGCTTCTCTCCAGGTTCTCCAAGCCCCGCAGTCCCACAATCCACTTATAAAATAATCACTCAGACGCTTATATCACTTATAAACTGTATGGCTGTGGCAGGCTTCTTGCTAACTGTTCTTTTATCTTAAATTAACCCATTTTTATAAATCTGTACCTTGCCACGTGGCTGGTGGCTTACCAGAGTCTTTACATGCTGCTTATCCTGGCAGTGGCTGCAGTGTCTCCCTCCTCAGCCTTCTGCTTCCCAGAATTCTCTTCTCTCCTTGTCCCACCTACTTCCTGCCTGGCAACCTGCTTCCTGCCTGGTCACTGGCCATCAGTGTTTTATTTGTATAGAGCAATATCCACATATATATATATATATATATATATATATATATATATATATATGTGTGTGTGTGTGTGTGTGTGTGTGTGTGTGTGTATGTGTGTGTGTGTGTGTGTATATACATAATATCTACAAGCATATAGACTTACTTTTGTTTTTGAAATATTCTATTATACTAATTTCTTGTAGTAGAAAACATCAGCTCTAAATATGAGATAATGTGCATGGTGTGCCTTGATCGTCAATAGTTTGTGGCAGCACTCAGCTATCCCTAAAGAGTTTGTTGTCAGGATAATGACAATTATGCAACTATATCTACAATTTCTGGAATGCTTCTTTTATGCCAGTGCTGTAGTATAGTTTTTACCGAACATATAACTGTTGCACTGCCAATGTGGTGCTGAAACAACCTTGGCATCATAGTCACAGAAATGCAATAAGGAAGCAAAGTTACAGCTACATCTGTAGTAACGGGAGTGTGGCCCTTAACCCTGCTTAGGGAAAGGGCGGTGTCACCAAACTTCAACCCAGGACTCTTCTGCCATGACCTCCTGTCTTCCAGCTGCATGCAATCATGAGAGATGATAACTTATGTAGAAGGTACGTTACCAGTTAGATGGTTACCTGGAGGTAGGACTTAATGATGCAGCTCAACTTTTGTAATCTTGCTGGAGTGACAATCTCAGTGATACAGTTGTTTCTTAGTCACCAATGCTTCTGTGACTCCTCATCCACACTTCTACAAGTGCCTCTCAATGATGCTTTTAGAAGGAACTTGACATACATGCTCTGTAAAGAACTACTCATCCATGCTCTGTAGGAATCCTTTCCCCATGCCCTGTCAGAAATCCCTTCCACATACTCTGTATGAAACTTCTCACCCATGCTCTGTATGGAACCCCTCAGAATTCCTCCCCCATGCTCTCTATGGGACCCCTCCCACATGTTCTTTAGGAACTCCTCCCCCATGTTCTTCATGGAACTCCTCTTAGAAGAGTTTAGCTTGTGTCAAGTAGGCAAATCTATCCAGTACATTCATCCACACCGTGGCTGCTGCATTGCCTCACTCATATTAGAACCAGCCTTTTCAGACTTCCAATGTAGACTGAACACTAGCAACTTCTCCAGAAAGCCTCCAGGCTTCCAGTGCCAGATTTGGACTACTGAGACACTCAGGCTCTAGGACTGAGTAACTTCAGAGTTCTCAATCTCTCTAATGTGAGACAGCTATTATTAGATTATCTAGACAATATCATGTAAATCAATCTAATAAATCCCCTTTTAATGTGTACATTTATTCTGTGAATTCTGTACTTTTAGAGAACCCTAACTTCTTTTCTTTTTTACTTTTTTATTTATATTATTTATTGATTGGGGGTTACATTTGTTCATTCATTGGGTAGGTGAGCAAGGCACAGCATGCACACGGAGATCAGAGGACAAGTTGTGGAAGTCAATTCTCTTCCTTGTAGACTCTGGAGGTTAAACTTAGGTCATCGCATATGATGACAAGTATCTTTACCCACTAAGCCATCTTACTGTCTAACATTTCATAACCTTTTAGGAACTTAGAGTGTTGCATCTTCATCTAGGGCCAGAGACATACTCAGTTCAAATTATTTTGATCAATATGCAATTATTGTAGTTTCCACTGAGAATGAGGAAAGTGACTATCCAGAATGACCTTCAAACCTACTAACAGCTGTCTAATACTTTTAATTCAGAAAAATTTGGTGAAATGTTTAGAGATACTGTGAGCCTTCAGACCTGCCCCTTGGGGACCTGGCCAATATGCAGGCACTTGGCCTGCTCAGGGTCCTAACAACATCATGCACACATTGCTATGTAATCTCTCTGTGAATGTGTGAAGTCCCCTCATAAAAGGTGGGGCCCAGCCCACCTTCTCTTTTCTCTTCTCTCGTCGGCCCCTCATCCACTCTTTTCCCTCTCTTTCTCTCTTTTCCCCCTCTCTCTTTCTTTTCCTCTATTTATCTCCTCTCTCTCTGTCTCTTTCTCCCCCCCATCACTCCCCCACAAGACAGCTCTGTGCTTCCTTTTCCTCTCCCCTCTCTCTTCCCCCCTTTCCCTCTCCTCCCTCCATTCCCCCTTCACCACTAATAAAACTCTCCACATGAGCATTGTCTGCATGGTATGTCTTTGTCTCTTACCACACCTTAGCTCCAACTTGCCATGGTCTCTCTCCTGCCGTTTTACAAATGATAAAATTTGAGCTAAACTTGAAAGATGCTCACCTAGAATCCCTATAAGCAATGAATTCATAGCCCCATGAATTCAAAGCCTTAAAATGGCTTTGATTAAATGGGCAAGTTCTTCAGTTTTCATGACATGATAGGGGAAAACATTATAGAAGTGATTTCCCATACAATTAATGATGTAACTAAATGATAATTTAGATAAAAACAAAAAAACACTATATTATTATATACAGAAAAATATTTAGAAAAATATAGTATAGATAACATTCAAATCATGTTCATAGATGCTTTATAAGTTTGATTTTGTTAACTGAGTAGGGAATGAAAATTGAGAGTTTATGTAAAGAAAATATTTGAGTTTTGAGAGGAAGCAACATTAGAAGCACATCAGGCAACAATCTTCTGAGATTGGTGTATACTCTAGGACAGAAACTTTTTTTACATTTCTTTGAGTGTTGTGCATGTGTGTATATGCATATTTACATGTGTGCATGCACATTTTGGGGGTTGTATACCGTGTGTACATGCATGTGGAGGCCTGAGGCTGATATCTGGACCCATCTGCCAACACTCTTCTACCTGTTTAGAGCTTCAGCATCTCTCAGTCAAACATAGATCTCACTGGTATGGCTAGTAGTATTGACCAGATTGCTCTGATGATTCTATTCTGCCTTCTGAAGCTGGAATTACAGGCTGGTTACCACAAGTCTTTGACATTTACATATGTTCTGGGGATTGGTACTTCAGATTCTATACTTACAGGGCAAGAGCCATTTCTGTAGCCCTATAACCAAATTTATATTTTCTGCACTTGACCAGAAGTATAACCACATGTTCACCAGGGCCTCAGTAGAGTGTCTGACAGGGACTAAGACAAAAGTGTAAAGAATAAGGGACAGTAAAGATAGCTCAGTAGCTAAAATGTGCTCCTTCATGAAGAGGACCAGGGTTCAGTACCCAGCACTCACATGATGAGTCACAATCATCTGTAATTTCAGTTCTGGGAGATCTGATGCCCTCTCTGGCTTCTTCAGGTACTGCATACCCATGGTACACAGACATGCAGGCAAAACCCTTACACACATAAAATAGAAATAAATCTTTTAAAGAATGGTAGAGAATACTGTGATAGAAAAACAATTAGATGAAGAAAAATTGAGGTCCTGGGTAGTCTCAGAATATCTTGGCTCTGAGATTTTATTTATACACATCTTTAAACAATTTGTGTTAATTTTTGTGGTTATTTTCAGATAAAAGATCCGTAAGGGCCATACTGTCTTAAGATAGATACAGCATGTGATTTTCCTCTCACTAGGTAATAACCCAAGATTTACTCTTACTTTTATCAGCCAGTTAATTTGGAAATCTCTCTCTCTCTCTCTCTCTCTCTCTCTCTCTCTCTCTCTCTCTCTCTCTCTGATATCTAAGTGAAATATAATTAAAAATATTCAAGGCTCACTTCAGGGATACATAGTTTAGCAGGAATTTTTAAATGCAAATGGTTATAACACAATGTGGTAACTGCTATAAAATAAACACATAAGTGTTTCCTTGGCTTTGAGAATTCAGATTTATTATGTAAATCAAGAAAGACTTTGTAAGTGATGTCTGTAATGAGAATTTTTGCTTACTAAATTATTTAATGTTAATAGTGCACACATTTTTGTTATTCTTTTGTCTTACTATTCTACTTAATATATTTTTATTTAAGATATATGATGCATTTGAAATTTTGTTTTGAATTTACAAGTTTTCAAAAAATTAATTAAAATATAATTACATCATTTGCCGCTTCCCTTTTCTTCCTCCAAACTCTCCTGTGGCGATATTTTATCTGTGTTCTAACAAATAAAGATTGCCTGGGGATCAAAGAAAAAAGCCAGCCACTACATCAACATAGAGGTCATGCAGTGGTAGCACAGGTCTTTAATCCTAGTATTTCAGAGGCAGAGATTCATTCAGATCTCTGTGAGTTCAAGGCCACACTGGGAACAGAACCAGGCGTGGTATAGCACACCTTTAATCCCAGCACTAGTTAACCATAGAGGTCTGGAGGTCTATACAGACACACAGGAAGAGATAGAGCTGGGCAGGAAGGGGAAGTGATGTAGCTGGGTGAAGAGATGAAGTAAGATGGCAGGGCACAGAAAGGTATATAGGGGTGAGTATATAAGAAGCAGGGCTCTCTTGGGCTAAGGATTTTCTAGCAGTAAGAACTTGTGGCTGGCTTGTTCTATTCCTCTGATATCTCAGCTTTCACCCCAATATCTGGCTCCATTTGTTTATTAATAAGTCCATATAGTAATTCAAGTTACACTCTCCTACGCACCCCTTTTCTCTCTCTCTCAAATTCATGGTCTCTTTTTCTTCAGATAGCACATGCATGCATGTATGTATGTGTGTGTGTGTGTGTGTGTGTGTGTGTGTGTGTACTTGTGCAACCTATTCAATACATACAATGCTATTTGTATTTTTGAGTTCAGGACTGACTACTTGGTATTGGATAGCCAATTTGTGTTGGCAGGGGTCCTCTTCTCTAGGTAAAACTATTTCTCCTGCTCTCAGCATTCCTTAAATGTGTATAATATTTAGCCTAGTGTTGAGACTCCATAAGATTCCCCTTTCTGACTTGATATATCTATTGGTGCTGTTTTTAGTCTAGTCTTATTTAATGCCCTATTGTTGAAATATCATGGGTGCAAGTTCCCTTGCATTTCTAAGAAATGTAGTCTAACAGTAAATCTCCCCCAGCTCTTAAAATTTTTCTATCTCTTCTTTCAAGGTCTTTCCTGAGCCTTAGGTGCAGGAATCATGTTATAGATACCTTAGGCTCCCATTTTAGTAATATGTATTCTTTAAGACTTCATACATGTGTACTGTGAATGCAATGAATGAGGACCACCCCACCATGAATCTCCCTATATTTTGTATCACTGAGAATTTATTAGGATGGTTGTATTTTCCTTCACAAATCCTGTGTATAACAAGGTGTTTGATGCTATGTCTGTGAAATAGCAAGCACGAAAATTCTTGGTGGTAATAACACACAAAGCTCTAGGTATTGATTTAGCCACAGGGAGGATGATTTGGCTGAACAATTTCACAAGGCAGGAATTGGGCTGTTTCATTGGAAGACATTACATGTGCTCTGTGTCTGAAAAGGCAGTTCACATCTATAGCATTTAAATGGATCATTCTTGGAATACATTTTTAAGCTCCCTAAGACAGGGGGAAATGGAATGTGCTTATTTGCTCGTCAGATTGTGTAGGAACTAAGATGATATTTTCAGAGTAGGATGAGTGTACCTAGAGTTTTATCAGATTTTGTGATCAAGAAAGAGAATTCCAGAACCTAGTAGATCCTTCTTTCTCCTCCATCCCTCCCTTCTTTCCTTCCTTCCTTCCCTCCTTATTTCCAGTTTCCCCTCCTTTTCCTCCTCCTTCTTTCTGTTTTTAGGCAGAACAGGATCTCATGCAGTTAGATAGTTCAGACTAGCTTCTGATGACCTTCAATTTTTAATCCTATTGACTCTCATCAAGGAATTCTGAGATGTAGATATGTACAATCTCAGCCAATTTATGCACTCAGTGCTGGGGTTGAACCTATTCCTTCCTAATGTCAAGGTATGAGTGCTAGGTATGGGCACTATCAACATAGCTATAATGACTCTCTTTACCCTAGCTCCCTGAAAATCCATAGATAACAAGTACAACTAAAGCCCACATGTTAGATCCTGAAAACATGTGGATTCTGGAGTTTTGTCTAACACTATGTTATAAAATTATACAGCACACAATAAAATCAGTGGAATTTTTCACAGTGAACATTTTTCAGATCCAACTAGTCATTTTAGTCTGATTAATTCCTCTAATCTACTGTGTGTGTGTGTGTGTGTGTGTGTGTGTGTGTGTGTGCGCAAGCGCGCGCGCGCTTGTATATAGTCCTGTGAATGTAGGTGTGTTTGCAAAAGCATGTGTGGTGTGAGGATAACGTAGGATATTGGTTCTCATCTTTCACCTTGTTTGAGACAGGATCTCTTGCTCTTCTGTCTGGCATACACCAAGCCACCTGTCCTTCAAGTGTCCTGAGATTCTTCTGTTTTCCTTACATATCACTGTAGGAGTGCTAGGATTGCAGACATGCACTTAGCACATCTGGCCTCCTGTGAATTCTAGAGATTTGAACTCAGGATCTTATGCTTGCACAGCAAGTTACTTATCCATTGAACAATTTCTGCAGCCCCTGGATACATTTTATATTTGTATCTCCATCTATTGAGCCATATTTTATATTTGTTTCATAATTATTTAAATAAATGTTCATGACTAAAACACCAGTCCCCATATTATCAGCTAGATTTTAATATTTGTTAACAGTATTTTTTATGACTTTGAAAAACCATTGACAAAAGATGATTTACATTTGATTTTCTCTAGCTGAGTGTTTGTAGATGCATATTCTGAAGCAGCAATTCCAATTTACCTCCACCTCAGAGAGTCTAACTGGATCATTCCCAGTCATATGCCACCACAGGATAATAAATATCCTGATTTAGTTCTATAGTTTGGATTTTTGCATCTTTTAAATTCATATAATATAGTCATTGAAGTATGGGAATATTTGTGCAAAGCTTTATACAGTATATGTTAGAGATTCAACTGTATGTACTGTTGCTGAATACATGTTTCTATCCATGGCTTATTAATTTATTTCCTAGTTGATTAACAAGCTATTTGAATATTTTGCTGTCATGCATAGTTTTTAAATCCATTTTACTTCTTTGTATAAATACTAAGTATGAAGCAGAGATAGTTCAATCAGTAAAATACTTATATTGCAAGTTCTATTCTCAGAATTAACCTTATAAAGCCAGGCTTGTTGACTTCTACTTGTAATCTCAGGACTAGAGAGAGAGAGAAGAGAGAATGGTGCTCTCTAGGATTCACTGACCAATCTGTCCATTCTACTGTGTGAGTTTCAGACCAATGAGAGATGCTATCTCAAAAAAAAAGTTCAACATCTGAGAAATGGCACCTAAGGTTGACTTCTGGCCTCCACTGTACACTTCCCAATGTATAAACTCATACACACACACACACACACACACACACACACACACACACACACAGAGAGAGAGAGAGAGAGAGAGAGAGAAAGAGAGAGAGAGAGACTGATATTATAGTTACAAAGAAGTTGCATGTATTTCTGTTATTTTTTCTCATTTACCAGTAATGTCGCAGGCGTACTGATATTTATATTCATTAGAATATGATAATATGCATGTTTAATTTGACCATCCCACTGGGGAGCAAGCCACCACATCTCCTCCTGGTCAAAAATATGTCTCTATTGTCTTATAATAGTGAGTCATTTAAAATTTGTTAAATGTTTCAATTAATAGAAAATTACATAATTTCTTCCCTTCCTATGGTGGGTTGAATGACAATAGCCTTCACAGGCTCATATGTTTTAATGTTTGGCCCCAATTGGTGGAACTATTTGTGAAATATTAGGAAGTATAGTCTTTTTTGAGGAGGTGTTTCACTATGGGTAGGCTCTGAGGCTTCAAAAGCCCATACCATTCCCAGTTGGCTCGATCTCTTTCTTTCCCATTCATGTGTGGATTAGATATAATTTCTCAGCTACTGTTCAGTGCAAGTTCTGCAGGTATGTTTTATGCACCCTGCCATGATATTCATGGATGCTAACACTTTGTAACCTAACTAAATGTTTTCTTCTAAAAGTTGCTTTGGTCATGGTGTTTTGTCTAAGCAATAGAAAGGTAACTAAGATATTGACCTTTTCTCTCCAAAACTGCTCCCATAAAACCTTTCATTCCTTCTCAAATTCATGCCATTTTTTATTACTGTTACATACATATTTATATCTGTGCATAAATACACAACCTGAAGATTCCATTTATTGTTGGCTGTATGAATTTCACTTTAGGGCTGACCAATTGGTATTGGATAGCCATTTAGGGTTCTCAATCCTTGGAAAGACTAATTATCCCTCTCTCAGCAAGTCATTAGTTACTTATTGATCTTCACCTAGAGGCAGGGTCCTGTAAGATTTCTTCTTCTACATTAGCGTGTGTATGGTGACATCATT
The DNA here is from genome assembly GCF_004664715.2 of Peromyscus leucopus. Lineage (NCBI taxonomy): Eukaryota > Metazoa > Chordata > Mammalia > Rodentia > Cricetidae > Peromyscus > Peromyscus leucopus. The sequence goes on along the minus strand of NC_051076.1, from coordinate 72,055,063 downwards.
GCTCAGGTCTTGTTAAGGCAATCATATTTTTAAAGTATCTTGTGTGTAGCTCCCTGTCATTTCTGTGAGACTGTCTCACAGAAGGCTGCCTAGTCCTCTGGTTCTGACAACTTCTTCATCCTCTGATCTCTCTGGTTGATATTTGGAATTTTTCCTTGAGATTAGGTGTACAGTTGTATTGTAGATATATCTATCTGTTGGGGCTGGAATCATCATGAACAGTTATTCTCTGAAATTTTACCAATTGTGGTTTTATGTAATGGTTCCTGTCTGTAGCAAAGAAAAATAGCTTTGATAAGGCATTAACCCTACACCTATAAATGGGATAAGTATAAGTGTTTAAAATGCATGAAAACGTCATACTGGCCTAACAAAGTAATAGCAGTAGATTTTCCTTAAAGGCCTATGACTTGACTGGCCCTCAGTAGTTGGCCTAGTTTCTAGTACCAGACATGATTTTTCCTCCTGGTGAATCAGCCTTAAGCCCAATTAGACAGCTGTTGGTTACAGACAGAATATAAGTGCCACTATTGCTATTGTACGTTTTGTCTATCACTGCCATGCTGGTCATTGCTGTGGATCATAAGCATCACTTCTGGGTTGGGTAATTTATTGCTTTTCTTCCCTGACTATGAAGGCTGGTCCCCAGGAAGAGGACATTAAGGCCATGTTCAGCTTGGCTTGAATCTTCTGAGCCATGTAACTGACATGTGCGCTTGTCTTCAGCAATGGAGACTTACCTTTAAATTTTGAGAGACAACCAAGGAAAAAAGCACTTATTTTAGAAGCCATTTAGACTCTTCTGATCTACAATTTGATAAAGGAATTCTCATGCCTGCTATATGGCTCTTGTAAGGAGCACTGTGAGCCCAAGTATTTATATATATATATGTGTGTGTGTATATAATATATATGTATGTATGTATAATTTACATATATATATAATTTTCCACTTCTTCCTTTTTCTTGTTATATACATGTGAAGATGTAACCAACCATCTTATTAAATAAGAAACACAGAACCAATGCAAAGAAGAAGCCAAGAGGTCAGAGCTAAGAGCTAAAACCTTACCCTTCCTCCTGCAGTGGTCCTTCCTCTCTCAACCAGAGTTACTTCCTGTGTTAAAGTCTTTATATAGAGTTTCTGTTCTGCCTTCTCATTGGTTATAAACCCAACCACATGACCACATCATCACGGCCTGTCTGTATTGACCTCCAGGTCTTCTATGGTTGGTATTGAGATTAAAGGCATGTATATCCAATACTGGCTGTATCTCTGAACACACAGAGACTTACCTAGTTCTACCTACCAAGTGCTGGGATTACAAGCACATGCCACCACCGCCCTGCTTTCCTATGGCTTGCTAATAGCTCTGACCCATGGGCAACTTTATTTATTAACATACAAATAACATTTTAATACAAATAAAATATCACCATATTTCCCCTTTTCTATTTTAATAAAAAGGAAAAAGGAAAAAGCTTATAACTAACATAAGAAAAACTATATACAAAAATACAATAACTATATACAGTATATACAAGTAATAAATACCTAAACAATGTCTAGTTCATTTGTATTTGACAAATTCAGAGAAAATATTTCCATTATCTATCCTATTGTATCTAATTCACTTTCTATCCTAATTAATCTTCAACTATAACTAACTAATCTTCAACTCCCTCAGAGACCCAAGAAGGAAATAATAATAGCTAACAAAAATAAAAACAGGAAGTACATGCTTCCAAAAAATTGTGAGTTGACAGAAACAGCCAGCTGCTTGGACAGTCATCTGAGGTTTCTCCGCAGTGTCGGGGTATCATCAGCCTATAGGCTTAGCATATCTGACAGACTTATTTGTGAAGTAGGATGTACACAAGGTCAACAGTTCAACCTCACATTGGGTGAGAGCAGTCTATATATCAGAAACACCTGAATTCCACTAGTGTCATGTCATGATTCAGGATTTTAAATTCTGGAAATTATTGATGTTTTTTGAATTCAGCTGTCCATTCTTCTTGGCTATGTGTGTATGTGGCTTCATCTCAGCATCCCATTCTTCTCCACATCCCTCTAATAAATGCCATTCTACTATTGAGAGGCATGAGCTTAATTACTCTTCAAGAATAACTGTTTCAGCTGCTGTTCCTTTGCACATCAGAAGCTATTGGTCCACTGCCTGTTCAGCTGCCTTTGAAGAAAAGGGCACTGTACCTTTTCCGGATTGCGAAGGCCACTTCAGGAATGGTGCCATATTGTCCTGGCCTCAGAAGATGCCTTTTGATAAAGCCATAACCACACTTGTTTTGGCAAGAATCAGTAGTCCTTTGTTTCATGTCCTGTCTGTCAGCAGTTGATTCAAGGATACTTTGTTGTCCAGTGGCTAACTTTGGCCACAATGAAAGTTAACTCCAATTGCAGTTTTTTCAATGCCCATATTTTCTCTGAAGTAGATTGGTACTGCCAGGAGCCAACATGTCTCATAGTCATGACAAAAAAGAAAAATTTTCTAAGTTATTAAAACATTTTAAATGCCATATTCTATAGATCTCTGAAGGGTTTGAAGATGACCTGTCTATCTAAAATATATCTACTCAATCTTGAAAACATACCTAATATGACTACAAGTTCTATTATAATGTCTAACTACTAACTTTCATTTCTTTATATACTAATAGTTGATAATAACAACATTCAAGGATCAGAAAATTGCATTACATTGTTAAATGCATGGTATAAGTACAATTAGAAAAATACACATAGCATTTTCTAACAATATCAATTTCAATATATACAATATGTATACAATATACATGCATAAATTATATGGTAGATATAATTATATATGTGCATGTATATATGTTTTATATACAAATGAGTGGTATATTAATGTATATACATTATATACAAATATGCATGGTACATGATATATATATACACACACACAGACATGCACACTTGTGTATATTATATATAATTTTAGTTAAAAAAAGACTAATATGATTTCCTATGTTTTTTTCAGGCATCCTCAGTGTTATTTTTCCCTCTTGTCTCCCTTTTCCCCTTTTTCTTATTTACCTCTCTTCCCAATCAAAGCCACCAACAATTTCTCCATCACACCTTTATATCTCCTGTATCCTTCTATTCTTCACTTTGGCCCTCTACCCAGGTCACTTTTTACTTTTCTTGTTTTATTGGTTACTTCATGTTGTATACTTACATATGTAGATTTGGAGCTAGATATTGCAGATGAGAGAGAACATGTAGTGTTTTACTTTCTGGGCTACTTCACTCAATAATAGGATTTTCATGTGCTTGCAATATCTGTGAATTGTTTGTTTCTAATTGACTTTCTTGTCCTTATTTTCTAATTCATTTTTATATGTAAAGAGGTTGGATTGAATTTAGGATCTCATACATGCCAGGCAAGGGTTCTAACATTGCGTTGTACTTGTAGCTCAGGTTTAGTTGTCTTTTATTATTGAAATGAAAGGGTCCATAAAATGGATCATTAGGTAAAGGTTCTTACCACCCTTCTTGACAACCTGAGTTTAATAGCTAGGTCTCACATAACTGCCACAAGTTGTCCTCTGATCTCCACACGTGTTGTGCCACAAGTACCCACTAACATGCCAACTGGCACACAAATAAAATAAGTAAATGTGATTAAATATTGGAGCTCTTTTTTCTTTTTGGATTTTGAAAAAGGGTTTGTCTCTGTAGCTCTGGCTGTTCTGTAACTCACTCTGTACACCAGTTTGGCCACAAACTCAGAGATCTGCCTGCCTCTACCTCGCTAGTACTGGGATTAAGGCATGCACCACTACCTCCTGACTAAGATTTTCTTTTCTAAAATGTATGTTGCACTTCATGATGTTTGTCTATTTAATTTTTAATGATGCATAAACACATTGAAGATGTAGTTTTATTATAATCTTCTTGTTAATTGTTTCATTTCTGTTTCTTACTCTAGAATTGCAATATTGAATTTGGTTTTAGGTAGGACTTTAATCCCTTCTGAGCGATGCTTTGATGTCAGAATGAAGAGTAAATCTTGTCTGAGCACACATCTGATTTCTTGAATACTGGTAATATGTTGATTCACTGATTTTAGTCCCAGCCATTTCAGATGACTTTTAGGAATGCAACAGTGAATTCTGTCTTCCTGAAATGACAGGAGGGCATTCTAGTTGCTTCTTTTGCTGTGATAATAAACTGACTAAGCAAACTTTGAGAAGAAGGGTATTATTTCATCTTGCAGGTTACAGGCCATCTCCTAGGGAAGCCAAGGCAAGAGTTGTACCAGAAACTGCCAAAGGAAAGTGCTTTCTACCTTTTCCCCCCTGGCTTGCTCAGCTGCTTTTTACATAACCCATGAGCACCTGCCTGTGAAAGGCACTATCCACAGTGATCGGCTTTCCTCCATCAATTAGCAATTAGAAAAATGCTTCACAGACATGGCTGGAGGCCAATATGAACCAAGCAATTCATCATCCTTATACACAGAGATGTATTCGGCCTTCATGTCTCATCACAGAAGACTCTTTTTGTAGCATGTATCAGAGATATTCACAATTGATGAAAATACAGAGACAAGGTGACAGTGGGTGCACAAAACCACATGGGACATCAGCAACGTGACTCCTATACCTCAGACTCAGGTACCATTACTGAAGATGGAGGAGAAACATTCTAAAAGCCTGAGGCATAGGACTATCTTCTGTACAGGACAGAGATGTTGTGCCCAGGAAGTCTTAATGTCGTGATTGCTTGCTCAAAAACTACAAGGACAACAGCAGTTAACAAGTGAACATGGATGAATTTCACAAAGTGCCTCCTATAGGAGAAGAGAGGCAAGTAATGTTATCAGGGGAGAACTCTTACCCCTTTATGGTTAGCCCAAAATGCTGACAAATAAGTGTAACAATAGTTGGACTCAGTAAGTTGTGTGTGTGTGTGTGTGTGTGTGTGTGTGAGAGAGAGAGAGAGAGAGAGAGAGAGAGAGAGAGAGAGAGAGAGAGAGAGAGAGAGAAGTAATTTAGAAAATGGAAGTCCTAAACTGGAGAAGAGATGGTTAAGGGGACATTTAAGGGGACATAGGAGGACTTCAAGGAGAGAGAAGAAGGACACAAGATGATGCAGATGTAGGGTTCAAGTGTATGAAATCATCAAATCAAAAATAAAATAAAATAGAATGAGAGGGAAGAGAAAAAAAAACAGAAAGAGGATGAGAACAAAAACTAAAAGAAAAAAGTGTCAAATATGAAATAAATTGAATCCTGTGCTTTTGAGTATAAGACCTGATCTCTTAAACATTTTATTTATGTGAGACTATTTTTTTAAGTGCCCATGTATTTGAGTATTACACAATACCATTTTATACACATTGTGTGCATACATGTGTGGATGTTTGTATATGTGTGTGCATACATGTGCATATATGTTAGAAAGAGGTACACAGAGCATCTTCAGATGTTCAGATGAACACACATTAATTCAGTTTTCCAAATGTCAGTCATTTTCATCTGCAGATTGGAATTATTTCTGATGTATGCATGTCTATATATGGATGTTTGAGGTCAGGAGTCATTCCTTAGGGTTCTCTGTACCTAATTTATTGAAATAGGGCCTCCTAATTGGCCTAGAACTTTTCAATTCCATAGGCTGGTTGGTGAGTAATGTCCAGAGTTCCACCCTCTCTCCCAAGTGATGAGAATACAAAAGTACACTACGAGATGTCCAACATTTCACATGGCTCTGGGAGCAAACTAGATCCTCATGGTCATTCAGCCAACACTTCACCAGCTCTGCTTCCTCCTCATCCCTGAGCGTCCTTTCTTAGGGAATTCCGTCAGCCCTAACCAACAGATCAATCCCATTCTTATCATCAGGCAAGTATAGGACATAAACACTTCACCAGCTCTGCTTCCTCCTCATCCCTGAGCGTCCTTTCTTAGGGAATTCCGTCAGCCCTAGTCAACAGATCAATCCCATTCTTGTCATCAGGCAAGTATAGGACACAAATGCTCAATTTACAAAGAGGCTTCAATTTCCCCACACATAATTATGACAGGACTGCCTGAGGATATTATCTGAGATGCCTATATCATGAGAAATTGAACACAGATTTAACTAGCAAAGTCAAAAATTAGAATAGCTTTGTCAAGAAGAAGAAAACTTCAAAGAAATATCAGTAAATGTTCTTAGACAAGCACTAAACGTATTTACATCTGAAGCAAGTAGAAAACTTGGAAAGAAAATTAATATTCATAGAATAAAAGAAAATTTTCAGCAATGTGCATATAAAGAACTCAATAGAAGATTGAAAGAAGTGACTACAAAACTGTTAGATTCAGAAATCTTTTATAGATAATTTTGTTATCAGACAAAAAACTGACATGAAATGGATAATAATCAAACCCGACTCAAAAGGAACAAATCGAAAGTTATGGAATATTTCTAAGACATGTTTGGCAATGATTGAGAAAAAAAATCAGAAACAGAATAGTTAGAGAAAAGAGAATGAAAACCCTCACATGAAGAGCCTGGGAGCCCAGGGTAAAATATCCAATGGCACATTTTAGTATTCAAAAGTATCTAAATTATTGGGGGGGGGAGGCATATCAAACATGTGGAACATGACAATGTAAAGGCATACATCTCCAGGGATTTACCTAAATGGACAGTGAGGAAATGAAGAAAAGACAGACACAAGGACACATGGGCACATGGATGCAGAGACTCTGGGGTCAGATGGAGTAGCCCCAGTATCCTAGAAGCTCAGCATGTTTATTGTACACAATTGAACAGAGAGATGGGGTTATTTCAACAGCAGGATAAAGAGGCAGAAAACTATATACAGATAAACAGAAAGGCACAATTATTATATACAACTTAGCATAGAAGCAGGTCTATCTATTTCAATAGGAACAATTTCTCTAGGAGAGCAGTCTTCAGGGTGTAAACATCTGGAGGGAAAATCTATCATGGCCATTTTCCATACACACGGTCAACAGTTGCACTAAGATCAAAGAAAGGCTTTGCATTCAGACATGAGGAAGCCCTTGTAATCCCACTGAGCCTCACATGGGGAAAGCTTTGCTCTTCCCATGTCCTTGATGTAATTGTGTCTATGTCAAACAATAAACATGCAGTAGTGACTTTACTTGCTCCCTAAATAAAGGTCATATAATTTTCTAAAATTTATTTTCCATCATATGTACAGTTAAATACAATCTTAGCCCTTACAACTCATGCTGCGTACCACCAAACACATAATCCTTTCTAATTTCATATCTTCTTCTTAAGAAAACAAAAATACATAAAGCCATAATCAACCCATGTGTTAATAGATGTAAGACTATCCCCTGGAGCATGGGCAACCTACCACTAGCCACACCCAAAAGAAGAATTATTCTCCCTCCCATAGCTCCTGTCAACTGCCAAGAGTTTTGGGGGCCTCATGTAATCCTTACCCATTCTTTCTGGAATTTCAATTGACTTGGTCCTCTCCAGTTTTGATCAGGTAGTCACAGCTGTGAGCTCATGGCCAATAGCATTGTACACCACTCCCCTCCTCTATCTCTTATATCTTTCTCTTCGTCATCTCTAATGATTTCATCACCTTGGCAGAGGTGTTGATGACAATTCCATTTGGGAGCTGAGCATTGACAGTCACTTATTCTCAGCACTTGGACCAGTTTTAGGTTTCTGGGTTGACAAAATCCACACAACTGTGTATAAGTGACTCATGCTGCTGATCCAGCACTCCAGAAAGTGGAGTGAAAGGATAGAGGGCTTGGGGTTAGTCTAGGCAACAAAGACAGACCTTGTCTCAAAAGCCAACAAAACAATCAACATAAAAGCAAATAATTCAAAACTCTATGTATCTATGTATCCATGTATCTACGTTTTCCTTCCTTTCTTTCTTTTTTCTTTCTTTCTTCTTTCTTTCTTTCTTTCTTTCTTTCTTTCTTTCTTTCTTTCTTTCTTTCTTTCTTTCTTTCTTTCTTTCTTCTTCTTTCTTCCTTCCTTTCTATAGACAGGGCCTCTATATAGTCTTTCTGACTTGTCCTTTCTCTGCTTCCTGAGTTCTAGGATTAAAAGCATGTGTACTCACAACAAATTTAAAAGTGATGTCATGATAACTTAAAAGTTTTTTATATAAACAAGGAAAGAAAAGCATTTTACAATTTTAGTTGAAAAAATGTTAACTAGAAACTTGTTCAATCTGAATTACCAATGAAATAACAATGTATACTAAAGAGATTTTATAATTGAGTGTCTGAAAAATGTATCTGCCTTTCTCTGGCTACAAGTAAATGTGTGTCATAGAAAAGAGTGAATAAATTAATGAGAAAGAGAACACAGGTCCACGGATTGCAAGGACACATGGAAAGTTGCCTCTGAAACGACAAAGGAAAAAGGTGAAGTGACAGGTTTGCTTCACCATTAGAGATTTATTACATTTGTAATATAGCCTTGGGCTTTAGAAATGAGTTACCCAGAAGACAACCTGACATGGCTTTTGATATGTTATCATCAGAGTGAAATTATTAGCAACTCTGTTGGAAAACAGGATTAAAATAAAAAGGAACAAAAGAAAATTATTTATTTGAGGAAAAGTTGTAATGGGAAGAAAAATGATGAGGTCACTATGAGGTTCACTTCAGATTAGCTATAATTTGTTACAGCAATGGACAACTGATTACTAAATTAGCCTGCATCGGGATTCTATGTTGAACATGTGAGATAAAATGCTATTGGGTTGGAGAGAGGCAGGTAAATCTACGTTGGTTATAGTCCATTTTGAAATGTCATTAGCTAATCCTTACAGGTGAAAGTCAAGAAGCATTTAGGCATGCCAGGTGGTGGTGGGACATGTGTTAAATCTGAGCACTTAGGAGGCACAGGCAGGTGGATCTCTGAGAGGCTACACAGAGAGCTATGTAAGCATGTTAACTAGACATGCATAGTTAAAAAGAAGAGAAAAAATATTTAAAGAAACACTTGATATGATCCAAAATTATTTCATTAGTAAATAAAAATATATTGTGAAGTATGAGATTTACTTGACAATGAAAATATAGAACCTACATTTAAAATGCTTATCTACAGAAAATTGATATGTGCATATACATATCAAACCTTGACTGTCTTCTACTTGCCAGGAAGGGGAAGGAGGGAGGAGGGCAGTAGAATCCCACACTGTGTTAATAAAGCATGCAGGACAATTCTGACTGTTTGTGGTAACTAAAATGTGATCTGAAACAAACAAAAGCAATAAAGAATATTTAATCCGAGGCTAGTTTGCTTCTCTAAGCAACCACAGAAAACCCTTAGCCTTTATTCCTACAAAGAGTTACAAGATTTCAGTTGCTGGAACGAGAAGTGCAGCCAGTTAGTTCTGGGGTGTTACATCTAATGAGGTTCTGGCTTATTGGCTATGTAGTTTTGTTGTGCTCACATGCTTTTTCTCCTACTTTGTGCTCCCCTATCCTCCCAGAGTATGGTTGCATGTTACTTTTTGTACTCAAAATTAGGGTTTATCCTAGAGTATATGCTTTTTATGGTGACACGGCTTCTACAGCCATTGTGGGAATTGCTACTCATCTTGAACAAAACCAGGGAAGTAAATGACCAGCATCATATCAACTATATATGAGAACCTGGAATTATACCCATTGTACTCAGCAGACATGAGTAGGGCACGATTGATTCCTCTAATCTGACATGCGGTTGTTGATGAATGGGTTAGATCTTGCTCTGTTTTCTGTAGAGTGTGGATGAAAAGGCAATATATTTTATGTTCAACAGCCCCTTTCTCTTCCTATCCTCCTGGTCCTGTGGCTGAAAAACAGAGTCCTTATCCTCTTGATTAGCATAGTAACAGTCTTCTAACAGCTTGTCTCCAATCTTCCCAGTATTAAATCTAGCTTTCACATTGCCATTGGAGGCAAAATTCTGAGCCAATGATATGATTGAGACTCTCTTTCCTCCTCTAAATCTTCTGTTCAATGACTGTGTGGAGTCCTCTTTAAAAAGCCCAGCATGTTTCAACAGCATATACTTTATTTCCTGATTTACATAGCATCTCAGCCTAGTTATTCCCCTCCCCCTCTTATCTCCATACTCTGACTATACTGTCTTCCAAGGATGCTATGCTGCTGCTCATTCCTTTATATTATTGCCTACCTTCTACATTTTTCAGAGTTGAAGGTCTTGCTGCTTCATCCTGTTGGGAGCATTTAAGTTGTTGGACTGCATTTTTAAAAATCTATGTCTATTTCTAGGTTATCTTTACTGTTTCCTCCCTACATTTTTTACTGCTCCCTTTTCTATTTGTCTGTCATCCCACCTCTTCTCTACTGGCCTAATTCTGATGCTAGACTTGCTGACTTTACTACATTTTGACTGCTACTCATAGTAACTGACATCTTAGTATATGTACTACTATCATTGATCATTTCTTTTACAGAATTATTTTGAAGTTAGGTCATTATTTTGAGTTGGACATTACTATATTTTCACAGTGAGTTTATTTATCAGATGTTATTGCTTCTTCAGACACTGTTACACTCTCAGAGTAGTGCTGAAGCTGCTCTGGTCACACATGTAGGGTTTATCTACCATGCTGTAGTCACAGTCAAATGGGAATAACTATACCTCCCTCTGCTGCAACTTATTTTCCTGTTAACATTGCAAATATTTCCACTGAAACAATGCAGATAACAAAAAATTCCAATAGATGATTTAATCACTTGTACTTAATTTCCGATGTAGAATCACAGAAACACTAATTACAAAGATAACTTGACTCCTTCAAAAATTGTTAATTTCATATAAATAGGCTCATGAAAATAGAAAACGGTGTGGAATGTAACAAAACTAAGGCAAATGAATAGGGTGTTCCACAAAATAAAGAACACAAATATACTTCAGAACAAATCCAAAGATAAAACAAATTAGTGGAGGCATAAAGGAGTTGTTTTGGCTAGTTCTATGTCAACTTGACACACACTAGAGTCATTTCATTAGGGATGATGTTAATGGAGAAATGCACCCAACAGTTTAAAGTGTGAGCAAGTCTGTGGTGAATTTTCTTCATTGGTTATTGGTTGTAGAGGACCAAATTTACTCTGGGTGTTGTCATCCCTGGAATGATGGTCCTCAGTGCTATGAGAAAGCAGACTGAGCAAGTCATGTGAATTATGGCAGTAAGCAGTGCTCCTCCAGGGCTTCTGAATTAGCTTCTGCATCCAGGTTCCTGCCTTGAGTTCCTGCCTTAACTTCCTTTACTAATTAAGAATGACACTAGGGTTGTAAAATTAAAATATACCATTTTTGTCCCCAAATTGTTTTTTGGTATGTTGTTTTATCACAGCAATATAAATTTTAACTAAGACAGAAGTCAATACCCAATGTAAAAGAGAAATCAAATAAGATATAGAAATCCTGAAAGGAATAAAATTGAAATTTTAGAATTTTATAAATAGATCAGTTTGACAAGTTAAAGGCACAAGGGATGTCTGCATCAACAAAATAGATCAAATGGAAGATAGGATATCAATGTTTGAAGATAAGTGGGTAAATTGGGACTAGACCATGAAATGAATCTGAAGATAGGAAAGTATAAAATAAGCCTAAGGGACACTAGGAAAAGACCAGTGTGCACAAGTCAGCTAATGATTTCTTTGTTTTATGTTTGAGCAGGTAAAAGGCACCTGTTAATGTTATAAGGCTGTTTGCACTGTAAAACTAAACCTGTATCCATGACACATGAAGGGATGATGTGTAATAATATGTCATGAGGACTCTGTTGCTGCCAAGATTTATCATGCCTCATCCAGTTTCAGACCTGTTCCCATGTTGAAGGATCAACATATACATCACCTTTCCAGTGGTTTTTCTTGGCTTTTTTTCCTGTATGTCTGCAGCCAAGATTTTCAGGAGGTTTCTCTCAATCAAATCTTATCGTCAATAATTTTGAAGGAATCCATAGCTTTTTTTCCCTGTGGAAACAAAAGCACAGCCTCATTCCCAATGCAACACATTTTCTGACTTCCATTCCAAAGTTAAGACATTCTTCAAATATACATGTTAGTTTAATTTAGCAGTTTCCATAATTCAGCCTCTCAGCAGCTATTGTTTTTTGTTTATTATCATCATTAAAAAAATTCAAAGTCAACAATGCACCATATAAGATGCAGAATTGTGTATTTCATAACCTTACATGTCCTATTTTTGTTACTTTACACTTTCTTTAAAAACTTTATTATTTGAAAATTATTAATTTTTTCTATAACTGTCTCTATCCATTTTTTACTGTACCTGTTTGGAGGTTTTCTCAGTCTGGACTGTTTTCTGCACACTGGCAGCCTTCTCTGACCACATGAGCCAACCTGTAAATGTGCTACACAGCTCTGCACTGGTGGCTTCCTCAATCCAGCTCCAGTCTTTACATCTACAGTACCAGCTGGAAGCAGCATTCACCTGCCCCAGTTCTGGGAATTTGCTGAGCCCATGCTGTTTTTACTTAGTGTGCCATATATTCAATTGTCTATATACAGCAGCCACACCTCTATAAGCCTCAAGCTCTGGGTTACTAAGAAGCCATGTCCATTTTTGGTTTTGTTTTGTGTTTCTCCCTCAGGCCCTATGCAGAAATATGTGCCTCAAGGTTGTGCACCATATGTAGCAATTCCCTGTCCTGCCAGCCAACTCCCAAATAACAACATAGAAATTTTATTAAGTATAAAAGCTTGTCTTTTAACTCTGTCTTTTATATTTATATAATCTACCTTCTGCCATATGTCATTACCTTTTTTCCATCTTGCAACTCCTGTATCCTCCAAATCTGGCTAGCAACTCTGCCTTTCTTCTTCCATGAATCCTTTCTTTCCCCAGAAGTCCTGCCTAACTTGTTACTGTCTATCTATTGGCCATTCAGGTCTTTATTAAATCAATAATAAAGCACCTTGGCAAAGACAAATCTTTACAGTGTAAACAAATATTCTGCAACATATCTGTGTCAATTTTTCATTCTATTTCTCTCACTGATGCAGTAATACATCGCTCTGTTCAAAAGTATCCTGTGAGAAAAAGGATTGATATGGCTTACAATTCTAGATGACAATAATTCATAGTTAGTTTTATCATTGAGGGAAGGCAAGGCACAAATTTAAGCACAAGTTTGAAGCAAAAATCATGGAAGAACACTATATGCTGGCTCAGTCATGACTCACTATTCCCCAAACTTGTGCTTAGCTAGCTTTCTTAAACAGCCCAAGATCACTTAAGTAGGGTTGGTGTTGCCCTCATTGGGCAAGGTCCTCTTATATCAATTAAGAATCAAAACAATTCTGCATAGTCATGCCTACAGACCAATCTGATTTAGGCTATTCTTCATTCTAGATTCTTTCAAGATGACTTTAGGCTGTATCAAGTTAACAATTAGAGCTAGCTAGGAAAATATCTACAATATACATTTCTTCCACTGGACTGAAAGAAGCTTATTTATGTATTCAGTCTTGATTAGGAATGGTAGGTACAGAATGGATAGAATGTCAATGCAGAACATCCATAATCCATGTACTTTTCCCTGTGAGATGTCACTCTCCCCTTATTTGGTGTGACATTTACTGTATGATGTGGTATTTAATTTTCTTTCAATGTCTTAAATTTTTATTACACAGTTCTTTTACTTGGTTGGTTAGAGTTATGTCATCCTTTTTTTTTTTTTTGAGGTTATTGTGAAATGTATTCTTTCCCTGATCCCTGATATCTCTTTCAGTATGATCGTCATTTGCATACAGTAAGAGTATTCAGTTTGCATATTAATTTTGTATTCTGATACTTCCCTTAAAGTGTTCATCAACTGTAGAAGTTTTCACAGTCTTTTATGAATACAATCATATCATCTGCAACTAAAGATAATTTGACTTTGTACTTTCCTATTTGTATCTTCGTGTTCTCCTTTACTTTTTTTTTATTGATCAAACTAATACTTCAACTACTATATTGAATATGTATGGATACATCCATCTCTTGTTCCCAGTTTTAGTGGAAATGTTCTTAGTTTCTCTTCATTTGTGTTGATATTGGCTTGGATTTAGTGTAAATCACCTTTATAATGTTTAAGCATGCCCCTGTACCTGTAGTCTCTCCAGGAATTTTATCATGAAGGGGTGTTGGATTTTATTAAGGAGCTTTTCCATAGCTAATGAGATGATTGTGACTTTCAACTTTTAATGTGTTTAAACAGTGAATTACATTTACCAATTTATCTCTGTTGAACTATTCTTGAATTTTTGAGATGAAGTCTACTTGATCATGGCAAATGATCTTTTTGATGTGTTCTTACATTCAGATTGCAGGTATTGAGAAAATTTTCAAATAGGTTTATAATGAATGTTGGTTTACAATTTTATTTTATTTTTGTTGGGCTTTGTTTGGTTTAAGTATCATGATAATTGTGGCTTTACATAAAGAAAGAGAAAGTGTTATTTCAGTTTATATTTTGTAGCATAATTTGTGGAGTATTGGCATTAATTAGATTTCTGTCCTGAGTCCATCTGGACCTGGTTGTTTTCTGTGGGGAAAGTATTAATGCCTGCTTCCATTTCACTACAGGTTATAGGATAAATTTAATTGGCTTATCTGATATTGATTTAACTTTGATTAATAGTATATAATTAGACAATTAACCATTTCTATTAGTTTTTTTAGTTTGGTGGAATACAGACTTATGAATTATGTTCTTATGGTTCTTGGGGTTTTCTCAGCATCTGCTGTGATGGTCCCTTTTTCTTTTCCAGTGTTATAAATTTGGATCATCTCTGTATCTTTCAGTTAATTCAGCTACAAACTTGTCATTATATTGATCTTTCTCAAATAATCAACTCTTTGTTTTATTTATGCTTTATATTTTTGTTGTTTATTTCTTTCTATTTAATTGATTTAAGATTTGAGTTTGATTATTTCTTGCTGTTTATTCCTTTTAGGTGTTATTTCTTCTTTTTGTTCTAGAGCTTTCAGGTGTGCTGCTGTTAGTAATAGGAGAGCTTTTAAGTGATTTCATGTAGGCCCTTAGTGCTATAAACATGCTATAAATTATTAGCTCCATCTTCATTGTGTCCTCTACATTTGAGTATATTGTGTTTTCATTTTCATTCATATAGAAAGTTTTAAAGTTCTTTCATTATTTCTTTCTTGACTCATTATTTTTATTCAGTTTGAAGTTTTCCAATTTCCATGAGCTTATAAGCATTCTGGAGTTGATATACTATATCTTAGTTTTGGTTTCTATTGCTGTGAATAGTCATCATGAACACAGAAACTCTTACTCAGGAAAACATTTAATGTGATGGCTCACCTACAGTTCAGAGGGTTATCCCATTATCGTCATGATGGGACATGGCTTCATGGGGGTAGACATAGTGCTGGAGCTGAAAGTCCTATATCTTGATCAGCAGGCAACAGGAAGTAGTTTGAGATACTGGACATGGATTGGTCATATATGAGACCTCAAAGCCTGCCTCCAATGACTCCATTAAGACAACATCTACTCCAACAATGCCATGCATCCTAATATTGCCATTCCCTTTGGACATCATTTTCTTTCAAACCACCACATTCCACTTCCTGGTCTCTAAAGGATTGTGGCACTCTTATAATGCAAGAATTCATTCAAATTCCCCATAGGCTATAATACTCTCAAACTTATTTAAAAGTCTAAAGTTCAAAGTTTCTTCTGAGAATCATGGTACTTTGATTCACAGTTATTTTGAATTGTGTATGAATTCAGTGACTCTCTTAGGAGCTCTAATGCTTTGAAGAGACCATGGCATATTTCATAAACAAAAACATTTGATTGGGGCTGGCTCATAGATTCCGAGGATTAGCCTATTAACATCATGGTGGAGAATGGCTGGACATAGTGGCATGCAGGCAGACATTATCCTGGAGAAGAAGATGAGAGTCCTTCATGTGTATCCACAGCAACAGAAGGAAAAACAACATCTTGTGTATATCTTAAACATATATGAGACATAAAAGTCCACCCTCCACAGTGACACACTTCCTCCAAAATGGCCATACTTCCTAACAGTGCTACTTTGTATTAGCCAAGCTTTTAAACACATGAGTATTTGGGGCCATACTTATGCAAACCACCACATTCTGCTGCATGGCTACCATAGGCTTGTAGCCATAACATTCTCATAATCTATCAGAGTCTCAATAGTATTTAAAATTCCAAAGTTCAAAGTCACTTCTGAGATTCATGTAATTGATTAACTGCAATAACCCATAAAATCAAAATAAAAAAGTAGATCACATACTTCAATTATATAATTGCATAGGATATACATTACTAGGCCAGAGTGGTGGAAAAGGAGAACAGTGTTGAAATACTAGACCAAAGCAAGACCAAAAACAGGTGGAAGATGCTAAACTTTGCATCTCCATGTCTGATGTCAAAAGACTCTTCAGATCTCCAGTCGTTTCAAAATTTGTTGACTGCAACACACTCCATTACCTTATGCTGATTCTACTTCCGGTTAGCAGCTCTCCTCAGCAAATATTCCATGATTCTGTCACAACCAACATATTGGGACCACCAACACAATCCAGGCTTCAACTTCATAGCTTCATGCAATGGCTTCTCTAGGCCATCATTCAGGAGTACTCTTGATGCATGCTTAGCTCAATGGCTTCTTTAGTCATGGAGGCAAATTCCATAGCCCCTTTCTATCCTTAACTCCAGAACCACATAGCTGAAACTGTTGAGTTCTGCTACTTACTGGAGCATAGAACCCTAGTCCTATGACATCATCCCCAGATTTCTGTTTTTAATAGTTACCTTCACTACCTAAGATAGGATGTTCTGGAACTTGCTCTGTTGATTAGGCTGGCCTCAAAGTCAAAGGCCGACCAGATTCTGCTTTCTGAGTTCTGAGTTTGAAAGTACACACCACCACAAACAGCTAAACTTTTCTTTAATTCCTTTTCACAAGCTGGGATCTTAGCTGGGTGGAATCTTGAGATCACCACTCTCTTTATTCCATTTCTTAATCTTTTTATCTCCTTAAACATATGACTTAGCTCCATTCCACTTTTAATGCTCCTTTTCCTGTCAAAATTTATATTTTGTAATTTACCCTGATCAGCTTGCTCAATTTCATCATAAATTTTCATTGTAGTTACCACTAATAACTATATGATACCATCTATTCTAGGCTATTTTGAGAATTCCTCTGCCAATGTAATTAATCCAAATCTCTTCACTTTAGTCTCATGCAGACATTTCAGACAAGGTCAAAAAGCAGCAATATTCTTCACAAAAATATCACAAGACTGGTCTTTAGGCCAGATTCTAACATTATTTTCAACTGAAACTTGTGGAGCCAGCACACACAGTTGAAATCACACTCAGCACCACTGTCTTCCATGTTCCTACTAGTGTGGCCATTGAGAAGCACTTAAAGTGTTCAACACTTTTCTGATCCACAGGCCCAAGGTGCATATTCCTTTAAACAAAAGCATGATCAGGCCTATCACAGCAATACCTCATTTCCTCATACCAACATCTGTCTTAGTTAGGGTTTCCACTGCTGTGAAGAGATACCATGACCCAGGAAACTCTTATAAAACAAAAACAAAGCAATAATTTTTTTAATGTGGTAGCTCACTTACAGTTCTGAGGCATAGCCCATTATCACCATAGTGGACTAACAAACATGCAGGCAGACATGGTTCTCCAGCTAGGAGTCCTACATCTTAATCAACAGGCAATAAGAAGTAGTCTGGCATGATAGGCATTGTCTGAGCATTTATGAGACCTAAAAGTCTGCCTCCAAGGTGACAACTTCCTCTAAAAAGGCCACACCTACTCCAACAAAGTCATGCCTCTTAAAAGTGCCCCTCCCTTTTGGGGACATTTTCCTTCATACCACCACATTGAAGCTGGCTTACAGTTTCACAAGTTTAGCCCATTAACATCATGGTGAAACATGGCAGAATGCAGGCAGATATGGAGGGAGAGAAGAAGCTGAGAGTTTTACATCTTGATCCACAGGGAAAAAAGGAAACTGTGAGCCACACTGGGTATAATTTGAACATATAAGATGTCAAATCCTACCTCCACAGTGATACACTCCTCCAACAAGCCATACCTACCCCAACTGAAAGAAGCATGAAAAGGCACATTTTACTAAGTACTGCGATTTTTACTTCAGATTCCATTTTATCTATAGGGTGAAATAATTTTCCAGTTCCCATGGATTTTCCTTTGGGGCTGTTAAGAAGCTAACCACCTTACTCTTTAAGCAACAATCCCCAAATCCTAATATCTCTTCCTAAAAAGAAAAAGAATAAATGAATTTAATTTGTTGGACTTTTTCATTGGTTGACAAGGATGACACATATATGAAAGGCCCTAATCTCTGAATTCTGATTGGTGAAAAAATGTAACTAACTTGGAACAGGTGTATTTATGGTTTTGTGCTTAATAAATTCCATTTCTGACCTGGCTCTGGCTACCAGGAGAAATAAGGCTCTGGAGTCCTTGTCCTACAACCCTGATCTATCACTCACCCTGCTTATGTAATGATTTGTTAAAGACTTTGGAATCCATAAATGTTGTTTTTCTCCTTCCTCATAGCCCATAACAGACATAGGTGTAACATTTGGAGGTCCCACCAAGATGTTTCATTGAGGAACAGGAATGAGATACCTGATAAGCAGAGTTGGAGATTTCTCTGGAGGCAGGTAAGGTTTTTGGCACCAAGGCTTAGGACTCAAAAGTAGGGTGGATGTGGCAGTACTCCTTGAGTCTGAAGAAAGGAAGGATGCCTCTCTTAACCCAGGTGGTTCCTGAATCAGAAGCAGGTGCCCCAGGTCATGAAGTGTGTCTTTTTTATCAGTTGATATCTCACCTGTCTTATTTGTTCATTTTATTTGTCCACTGGTTGGACATCTAATTCTCTCCTTTACCCCCAAATACCTTAAAATTGCAGCTGATCTGTCTGCTTTGAATGCATGAATATGGCCACTGCATATTTGTTTTGGACTGGTCTTAAATATATAAGTTTATGGTGTTCCATGTTTCTTGGTTATAGCTCAGCTATTACTGTTGCAGCCAGCCACCCAGACTCAGAAATTAAATCTGGGCTTTCTGTCCACTGGAACTAATTCAAATGTCAATTGGGTATGAATAATATTAAAATTGTTTTATGCTTTTCTGCTTCATGAAAGAGTTGGCTCTGGAATTTGGTTATAGCCCACCCATTTAAAGTCTTTTATGCATTTAAAGTCTTTTATGTCCACAGCCAAAATCTGCTGGACAGGAAGAACAAGAATAGAACCATTAATGGTTTATAATTACTGTACATAGTTAAAAATCTGTAATATTTGTAACAAAAAGAGTTAACTTAAAACTTTAACATAGGGTTAATAATCAGAAGGTTACATAGGTAATCTTAAAACAAAGACCCAATCCATCAATATCTACAGTTCTGGGCAAGAACTCAAATGTACTAATCCTGCTTTTTAACCCCTTTAGTTCTGCTTCTGACTATTTTTGTTAACTGAAGTAAAAACACAGGTTTTATGCTTAAGGGCTCTCCTGAGAAAGACTCGAGACTGCACTGGAATCACAAATACCCAATGTAGTCACTGGACAACTAAATTTAGGGCCACAACTATTAAGCAAAAGAAACGGGGATGTTTCTAACTTATGATGCAGTTATATGGTGACATTTAACACTCTAGCAAAGAACTTGGAGCAGTTTCTCAACCTATAGGTTCTGTCCCTTTGGGGTCAAGAGACATTTTTACAGGAATAGCCTAGAGTCACCTGCAGGTTGGACATTTGCATTGCAATCAATAACTGCACCACAAGAAGTTAAATACCATTGGCTTAAAGAATGTCTCTCCATACTTAAGGTTTATTCACGCTTACAAAAACTGGCTTAAAGATGCGTGTCTAATCTCCTTGTTTTTGCTAGCATTGTAAAGGTATAGATATTCTGGATAACTGAGTCATACAAGAAACTACTATATTCTATAGTGGTACACTATGTAAGGAAAGTTCACAGTCTCTTTGAGGACTATATTTATAAGTTAAAAGTCTTATCTTGATACTGAAAGAGCTTCAATTCAGAAATTGCTACTTTTATTGTAAACTGTTAAAGATGATTTAGCCTTGAGGTATTCAGAACTACATTTATAGTCATGCTAAGCACTTATAGTCAAATACAGGAAAAAACTTTCTTTGTTTAGCTCAGGCATATTTAATATATAATGGTACTCAAACTACCAGTGATTTTTCTAAAAACAGCATTTAAGATATTTAACCTTTTGTGAGAGACAGGGACCCTCAGATCCTAGTGGTGACTCTCAAAGTCTCAAAGAAGACAATATGTTGTATGATATTTTGCTTGTGTTCTGACAAATAAAGCTTTCCTGGTGGTGGTCAGAGGGTGGAGCTTGTCACTAGTTAACTATAGATTCCATGCAGTGTTGGCACACACCTTTAACACCAGCACTTGGAAGGAGGAAACAGGAAGATCAGGAGTTCAAGGCCACCCTGGGCTACACAAGATTGAACCAGTCTAAATGAGAAACAGATCCAGACTTTGGTGGTACATGCCTTTAATCCAAGCACTAGGGAGGTAGAGATAGGAATATAAAATAGGTGGAGACAGAATCTAGGCTACCCAATCAGTCTGAGGATTTGTAGAGACAGGATCCCACCTATTCAGTCTGAGGATTTGAATTTGTAGAGACAGGATCTTGCCTATTCAGTCTGAGGATTTGTAAAGACAAGATGCCCATTCTGTCTGAGATTTCATAGAGGTAAGAAGTTTTTGGTAGCTGGATGTTCTGCTTCTCTGATCTATCAGTTTTCACTCTAACATATGACTAAAGGTTTTTATTGTTAAGACTAATTAGGATCATGCTTCAGTAATAGACAAAGTAGCTTATGACTCCACCTGTACTGTGGTAACAATAACCACTAGGCAGGACTGTCCCAAGGCCTCACCTATTGCCAGGGCTCAGCCTAAACTGTGGACCAGCAAGACACTGGAGACTTGATTGACCCACTTTGTCTAGACAAAGCAAGGTCCGTCCCCCCATGTTTGTCCTCCACAGGTAGACCTCTCATCTTCTTTGCCTGTCAGCCATGACTGCTGTCCTGTTGCCCCTGTACCCAAGACACTGGAGACCACAGGAACCTTGGAGGTAAAGGAGTATGGACTAGTCTCTGTCATTTTGATTAATCTTTCTCAAATCTCTTATCACTTTGACAGCTAGGCTAACTAGTTTTGTCAGCTAGGCTACAGTAGACAATTAGCTCCTTCCCCTAGGCTACTTATTAGTTCATTAGCCAGTTCATTACTTATTTAAAGATACTTGGTCTCTTCTTAGGAAAAGGCAGACAGCTTTGTTTTGCTCTCAGGCTCCACATTAAACAGCAAACAGGTTCCAGGTGTAACCTTTCACAAAAACAAAAAAACAAAAACAAACATGCCTTACAATGGTAGTTCTCGATAATAACTACTCATGTCTCTAGTTAATGATTAAAGTCCATGCAAGGTCTGAGGGTGTAAAAATTTAAATAAGCTTGAAGGGTATATATATATATATATATATATATATATATATATATATATATATATATATATATTGTGTGTGTATACACATAAGTTATAAAGATAAAGATATATTGTTACACTGAGATATCAAAGGTTCAAAGTTTTAGCATTACTAAATGGAGTCAGACAAACTGACTGCTTACTACTCAATTGCAATTTCAAGATGTAAAATTTTTTTGATTGTCATATAAATATAAACTTATTTGTGTTTTCCATCAGGCTAATTCACAGCCATAGCTTTTATCATATCTCTAAGGCATAAATCTGTTCCAGCTGTTTTATAGACACCCATTAACAGCTTCCTTTCTACAAACATACAATGGAAATGCTAAAAATTCATATGAATTTCAGGGAATCAAAGAAGTCATAAGACTTGGATCCGTTTGCCACAGGTTGAATGGACTCTAGATAAGTTAAAGTTCCAAACATAAGATTTTCTTTTAAACTTCTAAACATTATCTTCTGTCATTAGTCTATACTGTCTCAGCAGATTTAGCAGACACCATCCATGAGCACCTGGGGACTGCAAACTGGGGCGCTCTGGACTTGCTGTAGGGCCAGTCCATGTAGTTGCTCCCTGTCCCTTCCTCTGGAAAAGCTAAGCAGAGGATGCTGATAAATGCCCCACTTCCCAGCCTTTGACTATACTTTCAGCTTTCCTGAGCCCTGACAACCAACACCCCAGTTTCCACTGGAAGAGGTTATAGAAGAGACTATATCCTCTTTATAGTCCTCCTAAGAGGCTAAAATTGCTGAATCAAAGGCCAGTTCCCTAGGGCCATCTCCCAGGGGACAAATCCTATTTTCACCCCCATAGCAACATTACCCTACTCCTCAGTATACAGAAAATTTGATACCTTTAACCTCCCAAGCACCAGATGGACTCCCGTCAATGAACATACCCTCTTGGCTGCCCCCATATCAACTTGATTTTCTGGTACCTTTGGCATAATGTCCTGCCTTTTCCTAGAGCTCTTTAAAGGAAATAGCAGAATTGAGCTTTGAGTGGGAGGTAGGAGGGTAGAGGGAGGTAGGGCATACATATGGGAACTACCGGCTTACTGCATACCAGGGCTATAACTCTCATTCTCACCCCCCTTTTCATAGAAACAACCCATAATCATGGGGAACCACTACCTGTGAATCCTAAGTGAACAAACCGCCATAAATATTTCCTACCTCTCTTCCCCCATCTCTTCCCTGGAAAATCAAGTTGACATACTAACTGAAGTGTACTGCAAAACTTCCATGGCCTGGGCATAATTTTCTTTTAAGAAAAGAGGTTTCTATATGGCCTGGGAAGAAACATGTTGCTTTTATGTAAACCACTCAGGTATTATTAAAGAGACTCTATTACAATTTAAAGAGTATCTCTTCACTAGAGAGGAGGAAAGAAAACAAAATTCCAACTGGTTTGAAACGCTTTCACCTGTAGCCCTGGTTGGCAACCCTAGTTACAAGTCTAATGGATCCCCTGACTCTCCTGTTCATTGTTCTCATGTCTGTCAACTGCATTATTAATGCCATTGCATGCTTTGTCAAGATCACGCAGGTGCTGTCAAACTCATGATTTTAACATGTTCCAGCCCCGAGATAAAGATTTGTCTCATTCATCTCTAAACAAGGTAGAAATAAAGGGAGCAGGCAAAGGAACATTTTCATAAGTACTGCCATTTTGACTTTAGACTCCATTTCCTCTGTAGGGTGAAACAAATTTCAAGTTTCCATAAGGACTCTGCAGAAGCTAACCAACTTCCTATCTAAGCAAAAATCTCTCCCAACGCTTGTTCTGAACAATAAAAAGAACAAATGAGCCTACTGGACATTTTGTGTCAGTTGTCAATGATGGAATATATCAGGAAAGCCCCTAATCCCTGAATCCTGATTGGCAAAACGTGTAACTGTAACTTGGTATAGGTGTGTTTATGATTTTGTGCTTATAAACCCCATTTCTGCACTGACTTTGGGCTACCAGGAGAAACAAGGCTCCTGAGTTCTTGTTTGGCAGCCTCGATTGACGAGCAGCTGTAGGTGGTAGCCATTCCAGCTTTGATCTGGAAGTTCCAACCCCCACTGAGGCTTCAGTAACTATCAGGCCTACAAGGCAGGGCCAAGAGAGGACCCTGAAGACCCGATATTCAAATGTGCTGGCTCGCTTGGTTCCTGGACCCTGGTCGCTGGAGGTAGATGGAGCAGAGTTCTGCAGAGAACACCGACGGACTGCGCCACACCTTTCCCAGACCCTTTTACCTACCTATCCTTTCACTTGTAAGTTACCCCACAAAAATAAACCTCCCTTTTAACTATGCCTTAATAATTTCACCAATATCTGGCGCTCATGTGGGGGCAAATTCCAAAGGCCTGGGTAGCTCCCACCCTCAGCTTCCTCCCTGGCTGGCAGGCGCTTGAAGCTGCAGGGTATCACCTGCAGAACTCCATAAAACCAGGAAAAACCTACACAGTTCCATTCCTGAAAAGGAGCTAATCCTTTCTCAGTTCCCGCAAGTTTAGCTCCCAGACCAGCAAAACCACTGTGAGTGAAGTGTTCCCCCTCCTCCTTGAAGGCAGGCTTCCCGCCCTAGCCTGAGGCTTCCCCAGATTCACCTAGTTAAAATAGATACAGCACTGTCCCTGGTGGCACCCTACTTAGGCACAGAGAGGGCTTGGAGCTGTGCCTGCTGGCAGACCTCCTGTCTGCAGAGGCAAAGAGAAGCTTAGAGCTGCCTGGAATTCTCCACACCCTGAAGCTCCAGGGAGTCACAGGAAGAACTGTCTAATGCCTGTGCTTACTCTGCCACCAGCCAAGACATTCAACAGGACCTGCTTTGGAACTATACCAATGCCCCTTGCTGGCTGAAAAGTGCTACTACACCCCCCAAAACCACAGAAAGGTAAGTGAGGCAAACAAGCATCTTATTTCAAGTAAAAGTACTTGATAATTTTACATCTTAAAACTAACAAATTTTGAGTAATTCTTGTAATATGGCCGACAACATTACTTCACAAGAATTTAAAAACTTTTTTGCCTATATGATGATTGACATTTTCCTGGAAATATATGACCTCCCTAAGGCATATCTGGCCTGTACCATTTTGGCATTCATAATAATAATTCAGAAAGTATTCAAACACTGGTTTAATAATAAGAACAGCGATGAGTCATTATTGGGACTGATAGAGGCTTTAAAAGATAGCAATGAGGCCGGGAGGTGGTGGCGCACACCTTTAATCCCAGCACTCGGGAGGCAGAGCCAGGCGGATCGCTGTGAGTTCGAGGCCAGCCTGGGCTACCAAGTGAGCTCCAGGAAAGGCGCAAAACTACGCAGAGAAACCCTGTCTCGAAAAAAAAAACCAAAAAAAAAAAAAGATAGCAATGAAGGCTTATAGAAAAAGATTCTCTCCCTGGAATCTGCTAACCAGGATTTACAAAACAGGCTTGTACCCAAAATTGATTTTATTGATAATAAATATGAATATTTAATGGATAGAACACTAACTCTCCAGACACTATATAAGGAAGAAAGATTATCAATGATTGATAAGATAAAGTCCATGGAATCATGTGTTGCTGAAGAACACAAAAACTTCCATGATTCCATGAGAAATCTGGAGTCCCTTGCAAGAGAGGAGGTTAACTTCCTAGAACAGACCCTAGGTGCTTGTTTGCAAGCCCTGGAAGAAACTCTCAGTAAACATGACAAGAGATCTAATAAGCAGAAGGGCAAGACCATACAGGTTGTAACATCTCCAAATGGCTCTCATACAATGGCTTACCCTGTTATCACCCATGAAAAGTCAGCAGACGACACACACCCGAACCATATATGACATATACAATACAACCAATTTCAACAAGGGACTTTAAAAATATAAAGGAAGCAGTAGTTACATATGGGATACACTCCACATACGTAAGACAGATGTTAAATTCGTGGTCTACCTCACATAGAATCATTCCAGATGACTGGCATCACTTAATTTCAGCAGTTACAGTGGAAAATCTGGTTGAGAGAAGAGGCAAGAAATTTAGAACAACCAGGTAAACTTAGAGCTTTTGTGAACTCCCAAGATCAAATACTTGGTGAGGGATGTTTCGCTGACAGGAATGTACAAGCCACTTATGATGAGCATACAATATCTCTATGCTGTACAGCGCTCTAAATGCTTGGGAAAAAATTCCAGAACCTGGAAAACCAACCGAGGTATACACAAAGATATTTCTGGGACCACACGAACCCTTCAATGATTTTTTACAAAGGCTGAACACAGCTATAACAAAAGCTGTGTCAGATAAAGAATTAAGAAAAGTATTAACTGAGTCCTTGGAGTTCAACAATGCTAATGCAGTATGCAAAAGAATAGTTACATCATTAAAGGTCAGATCAGCTCCTTTGGAAGAATGGATTCAGTGTTCTAATGTTGTTGAGTCTCTTAACTACAGTAATAAGGCTTGGATAGGAGAGACAAATCCCAGAGGCGAAAGAAGGCCCTGTGGTACCAAATATTTTAAATGTGGTACACCAGGTCATATAAGTAAAAACTGTACATGGGGTGGGGTGCTCCTAGAGGTAATACTACTTCTAGAAATAGCCCAAACAGGAGACCCCAACTTTTATTTTTAATTTCTAAATTCTTTTTATGGTTTTTTAATGCCATTTAGATATGACAGAAAAGAAGAAGTACAACCATCAAGGGGAACAAAGGGAACTAATGGGAGTGAAGAAGGGGAAAACAGAATAGTAAGGAAGTAAGAGTGTGAATTTGCTGAACATACAAGTATATGAAAACTTAATGAATTAAAAACAAGTTTGGGATATATATCAGTATGACAGCTTATGTTTGAGCCCTCAATACCAGAAAAGAGAAGAGCAAGATTATGGTGTTACAGAGAGGAGGAGGCAAAAGCAGGAAAGAGGGTTTTAGTCTCATATGAGAACTTGTTCAATGGCTTTCAAGGTCACACCTGTGGTGATTAAGGAGGAGACAGATGTACTGATGCTATCCCAAGCAGGCACTGCTACACAGTAGAGTCACCTAGCTCCAACTGCCATCTCATAGATCATTTCAGAACATTTCTGACATAGCAAAGGCATCAGTAGTGTTTTTTGGTGGTTCCATAGTATAGCCAGCCATACTGTAGCCCTGGGAAACTGGGCATCTGACCAGCTAGCAGGTACAACAGAGGTATTGTGCAGCTTTATCTTGCCTCCATTTGAGCTTTCTTGCTCTAGTTGTCAATTATTTGCCTGGATTTTTCTCCCCATAATATTATCTATTTTAACTTAAAAATGTAATTAGCTTGAATATTTTTTGATTCATCTAACTAATAACTTCATTCCTTTTATATAGATTCAGACTACCATCAGTAGTTCAAGAATAAGGCTGAATAAATATCCCACACTGTGAGCATGAATACAGCAGAGCACTCTAGTTGAGGAACTCATGAGCATTTGATGTGTGACTGACTACCTGAACCACATGGCTATCCTCTGAAGTAGGAAGTGGCTTATTTTTTCTTTCTTTTTTTCTTATGTTTTTGTCTTTTACATTTTTGTGTTTTGTGTGTGTTGCATGTTTGCACATGTGTGGGTGTGAATATAATGTGGGGGCCACAGACTGATGTAAGGAATAATATTGGGAATCATCCTTGAATTCTCTTCTTATTCATTGTGAGGAAATCTCAGTGAAACCTAGAGCTAGTTTCCCTAGCCAACACTTTCACTACTGATGGATTTCCCAATTCCCTCATACCTATATTTGTAGATTACAGAAGCTTTAAAAATTTAAATGACATAGTAAAGGTCATTAAAATTATTTGTTATATAGACTGAGCACCAGCCCTAGTCTATAAAATTAAAACAATTTTCCTTAAACACAATTTGCCATGGTTATATAAATGTGGGAGAGAACCTTTACGATCATGAGCTCCAGAGCCTAGAACTTTGAGTGTATGACTTGCCCTCACTCGCTAGCCAACATTCTCTCATGAAGGTGCCTTTTTCTTTCTTAATTAACTGTCTCTATTTTTATGACCAACCATGTGCTCCTGGTGCAATTCAGTGTCCTTGTAAAAGAATCTGGAAACTTCAGTAGGTATCCTGAGATGTGGATCCATGCCTGTGACACTTCAACTCAAAGCCAAAGCCAACAGGAACTTCTTTCAGCAACTATAAGAGTACCACAAGGCCTTTCTGCATCTGTCAGTCAATTCTCTAGGAGCAATATCTTAAGCTAAAGACTGACTGCAGGCTAAGTACTAGTAAGTAAGACAAGTAGGGTGGAAAGTCCAGTTTCTCCACTTTTACACATGACCTTGAGGAAGCTATTTTATCTCCCCGCATTCTAATGAGGAAGAAAAGGGAATAAAACAAAACATTGCTAATATAGAACAAAGAAGGAGGCTCATAAAGTATCTATTAAAATGCAAATACATAACAAATTCTCATAAATGTAAGATGGTGGGATTTAATGCTTTGTAATTCCACATTCTCCCACTCTGAGCAGGATACCCTGGGATGGACCTAATTTCCAAGCATACACTACTTCCTCTGCCTTGGGGGAAAACCTCTCCAGAATCCAAGGAAGTGGATTGTTTTCATAGCCCTTGCCTCACTAATTGGAAATGGGCTAGTGCCATCATTTTTCAGATTGGCTTTTGCTCATGCCTCTGAGTTTGCTTTTATGCTTTGTTCCATGTAGTGATGGAGAAGAAACTCAAAGTGATAGAATTGGTACTACAAGGGATTTAATAATAGATTTTCTTAGGAGACATTAAGTCACACAAAGTAGAATTTAATTAAGGGTGTACTACCTCCAAATAGGACAAAGTTAAACAGTCTGATATGCAGACCTCTTAGAGATAATAGTATTTTTTATATAAATGTTTATTTACCAGAACTGACCATTGTTGCTGGAGAGCTTCTCTCCAGGTTCCATTAAGCCCCGCAGCCCCACCATCCACATACAAAATAATCACTCAGACATTTATATTACTTATAAATTGTATGGCCGTGGCAGGCTTCTTGCTAACTGTTCTTATATCTTAAATTAACCCATTTCTATAAATCTATACCTAGCCACATGGCTGGTGGCTTACCGGCGTCTTTACAAGTTGCTTGTCTTGGCGATGGCTGCAGTGTCCCTCTCTCCTTCTTCCTGTTTCCCCAATTCTCCTCTCTCTTTGTCCCACCAATACTTCCTGCCTGGTCACTGGCCATCAGTGTTTTATTTATATAGAGTGATATTCACAGCAGACCATCTTTTAGGTTCCTATACCCATGACAAAGGAGACATCTCTAACTTACAATTAGCCATTAGTTTCTATTTCCCACACTAAAGACATAGCTCTAATGAGCAGCTGAAGGGGAGCAATGTAGGGTCACAGCCATCACTAACCCAGATTTACCATTAAGCCCAATATGCTCATATTGGGAAAAGTAATTCTGCTAGGTGGGTAAGATGACCCTGACTAAGAACTATTTGAAAAAGAGCAGCACTAGTATATTTACATTACTTCTGGAAGTATGTAATAGCTGTGATGAATTAAACTCTTTTTTGTCTAAGTGATCAGATTTACCTTTCTTCTTCCTATATAAGTTGTTTGAAGGCTGAGCTAGTACTGTCCTTGGAGAGTATCTGATTTTGGATCCCAGTAACCCTATCATGTTAGTCATAATAACCTGTAACTCCAGTTTCAGATGATCTGACACCTTCTTCAATCCCATGCATGCATACACACACATAACTATAGTTAAAATTATAGAAAATCAAAGTATTAAATAAGTAAATAAGCACATTAACAAGTATAAACATTGTTTTTTTTAAATCATTACACTATCTTATTCTGAAATACACTGGGCTACATGAGGCTATTTTCATGCAAGAATATAAATTTACTTCAAACATGCCCCACCATAGTTGTTGCAAGACAAAACATTTCCTAGGCAGATGCAGCATACATGTCTGCTCACCTCTTATAGGTGAACCCACAAAATACAAAAATAAAGATACCATCAAAGTCCATCTTGTTGAACCAATGAGTTTTATTCAATTTACTTATAAGAATATGGGTGAGGGGTTACTTATTGGAACAGAAATGACTCAAAATCACCAGCACAACCAATGACCAATCCAGCATATATGACAACTCATAATGTCGGGAATCTGGAATTCAACACACCCTGCAGGTAGATTAACAGGTTGGAGAGTTTCCTTTTGAAATGACTCTGGTCTAAATCCCTTCTTGGAGACTGGTTGGTTTCTGCTTCTTCCAGGGAGCTAGTCTAGTCTTGAATCTTCTTCACAGCTTGGCTTGTCTGAGAGTGACTCACAGCTTTTATTGCTCACCCTGCCAGGGAAAGGCCTAGGGAATCTAGTCAGTTTCAAGAACTTCCTGAAGCAATTTGAGTTGTTCACATTCCTGTTTAAGGAGCTTCTTGCTGATGGAATGTTTCAATCTCGAAGAAAGTTAAGCAACACTGTTTAACAGTTTCCTTCAACAAATACATATTTCCTTTGCTTCTCCTTTTCCACAATGATTCCTGAGCTTTGGATGAGATGAATACAGATGTCCACCCACAGCAAGAAATAAGCCACAATGCCAGAGTAACTCTCACTTATTCCCTGGAGCTTCACCGGTGGTTATGGGTTGAAGCTGAAAGCAACAGTGATCTATGAGTGTAAGCATACATTTAGAAGTCAGTTTGACAGACACATCATATCCATCTGCAAAAACAAAACAAAACAACAACAACAAAAAAAACATAGCAGTTGTTTATAATGGGACCTATGACCTCTCAAAACACAGGTTTTTGTTCTGGCTTACAGTACCAGGGTTGAACTCCCTTTTGTAGAACAGTCCTTAGATTGAATCCAAAGGCTGTTGGTCATCCCAAGGATATACAGTTCACTATTGGACAAGCAAGCACATTCATCCTGACATTAGTGAGCATGATCTATAGCTGAGCAAAATGTCAGTAATAATTCCCTACAAGTAGTCTGCATGGCTCCTTCTGGCACCATGAAATACAGCCAGCAGGATGTGAATTCCAGTTCAGTCTCAGCTTAATTTCTCCATGTCCAGGAGTCACAGTATGCACCTGATATATCCTTAGACATAGATTCTTGTCATCTAGTTCCAGTATACAACCAATAGCAGTAGTAATAGCTTTTATGGTTTGTAGAGTCTCAGGGACTTTCTTGGCCACAATTTACATGGAATGGAGGCAAGCCCAATCCTGGCCTTGGGGTTTTCATTAGTGGCATCTGACCACATCTTTTTATACTTATGTAGGATACATTTTAGAACTGAACTTTTTTTTTTTTTTTGGTTTTTCAAGACAGGGTTTCTCTGTGTAGCTTTGTGCCTTTCCTGGAACTCACTTGGTAGCCCAGGCTGGCCTCAAACTCACAATGATCCACTTGGCTCTGCCTCCCGAGTGCTGGGATTAAAGGCGTGCACCACCACTGCCCAGCGGAACTGAACTTTTTATCTGCCATTTTTACAACCAATATTTTCATCCAATTAACTCAGCCTTAATAAAGTTGTAAGGTAGGTATTATAAGTACTTTTCCACTTGAGTGTCTCTCCAATGGCTTTACAAATCTGGAACACACTCAGAGGTTAGCACCATGTCATATATATGTAATAAAACCTTTTCCAAAGTAAGCAGACAAGGCAACATCCTGAACCATCACCATTCTACAACAAATACAAAAATAACCTCAGTGAAACACTCTGAAATTCTATTGACATCTGTGCTATGCAAGTAATAGGTGACCCCAAGGGTCATAACTAAGAATATACTAAAGTTGAACATAAGCAACATCTAATACAGCATGAAAACTGTCTACCCATTTTATCAGTTGCTTCCTCCACAGATAGGAGGTCCTACCTTAATTAGATCCTTATAATCCTCATTCATTGTCTCTAAGCCATTGCATATCCATATCCTGGAGCTCTTCCATGGAGCATGCCTATATTTCTCCATGTCTGATGAATTCAATGGGCCCAAATTTATTTGCTCAGACCTACTTAGGGCCAAAGATGAGCATGGTCCTTGCTCTCTGCTGCTGCACCTGTTGGTTCTGGGTTGGCATGGAGGTTGTATCCTCCATATTTACCATACCTAGCTGTTGGGGTAAGTCCTGGATGCACAAATAATCTCCACCCTTTTTTTCTGAAAGAAAGTGTACCTTCCTTAGTCTAGGAGTATGATTTCCCACCCCGGAACAGGCTTAATCATCTTCACTTGTTTTGTTCTATCACTGATGTCTTCTGTGAACTGTTCCTTAGGCTTTAAAGTATTCCTTAGAACACAGTTTGGCTTTCCATCAATTGCTTTTTGCAGGTACTCTGATTGACACAAATCTTAACACATTTATCTTTGAGAAACACAGACAAACTTCTTCCTCTAATTTGCCTTTTTCTTATCTACAAGAGATTACTACAGACATTCTTTAAATGCAAACACTGAGATCTGTCAATGCCTTTTCTAATTTATAAAGATCCTACTTCACTAAAGGACTTGATAAATCCAAAAAAGCTTCATACCAGCTTTGAGGTACTTTCTGCATCAACCTTTTCTTTAACTACTCTATGAGTATAGTTCTATCTGGCCTGGTGACCTAGAGTTCAATCACAGCTTCTCTTATTCCTAGTTCCCTCAATAGCTTCTGTTCCTCCTCTATTGTTTTCCATTTCCAGACATTTAGAGGGATTTCTGATTAAAATAACCAAGTGTTCCTAATGGCTTTGGTAAGCCAGTCTACCAGAGACTGATTTCTTTCATGGTGTCTCAGGTTGTGTAGTCTTTGCCTTAAGAAGGGATGGGTGGTTATATTACTGACTTTATATGTCTCAGACTTCTCCCATTTGCTCTGCTGTTCCACAGCTTCACAAGTTCAGATGCAGAGAAGACTTTCAGACAAGCAAAACTGTGAAGAGTATGTCACCAGACCAGCTGCCTGGAAGTAGCAAAAACCAGCCAAGCTTTCTAGAAGAGGGGTAGACTAACTGAGTCACCTGAAAAGGACACTTCCAAACTGTAGAGCTACCTGTAGGATGGACAGTGTGTTTCAGATTCCCAGCTGTATCAGCTGTCACCCATGTTGAGATGGGCTTTGATGATGCAGCTTTTTGTAGTAATTTTTGTCCCTGTAAATAACCTTTTACCAATATTCCTGTACATAAACCCAAAAAAACTAATGGTTCATCAAGTTAGATTTTGGTTGTATCTGTAATTTGGTTTGTATTAGGTTACATATGTGTGGTAAGTAGATATGATGCCAGTAGTCCGGAGCCATATGAGAGGAACAGCAAGTGGCAAT
The DNA here is from genome assembly GCF_004664715.2 of Peromyscus leucopus. NCBI lineage: Eukaryota > Metazoa > Chordata > Mammalia > Rodentia > Cricetidae > Peromyscus > Peromyscus leucopus. The sequence goes on along the minus strand of NC_051076.1, from coordinate 72,022,078 downwards.
TGGAGTTCTGGGTGTCAGCTCACAAGAAGAAAAGCTCTCTGATGAGTATCACCTCATTAAGCAAGGCTACAAGGCTACAGACTCCAGAATGTCTTTTCCTTCTGTTGTCCCTCTACGTGTTTGCTGCTACAACCTTTTCTCTGATATCTGACATGATGTATATTGGATATGGGGAGTCTCCCACTGCCTGTGTTGTATTTTGTTTATCTCATGAAAACAACTTGATCTACTGGACATTTAGAATGTGGATTGTCAGGAAGATGATTGCTCCTTAAGCTATATTGTCCAACTAATACAGAGTTTTGCTGAATAAAAATAAATACTAGGATATGTTTCATAGCTAAGGCCTATGAGTTCCCCCTGAGTTACTTCTGATCAAGCTCAAATTAATGATTAACTGGGAGCCAGACTGTCTCAAATTTCTTTAATTTTATTGCTGAGTACCACTAGCTGATATAAAGGTTTAAAATAGCTTTAGATTAGGCCAGGTTCTATGCTAATGTTTTTAAGATAAACATTCCCAGAAAAAAATCTGTAGTTCAAAATGACATAGCTGAGCTGTCTGGCTAGGTCACAAATACAAAACAGTGCAATTATTGCTAGATGGCAAATGATTAATTCCTTGTACCCATTCCTGACCTCCAAATGTGAAAATAAATTCTGAATAGTCAAGGCTACAAAAAATAATTTGACTCTGTAGTACCAAAATAAGGACTACAGATTTCTCTTGATAGTTAGGAGTTACACACAGGACAAGAAATATATTTTATGATTTAAGCACAGTAATCCTATATCTTGGAAAGTGCAGACTTGAACTGATGATAACAGATATACATTATCTCAGGAATGTTGACCTGAGCCTGAACTACAGAATCTATGATATTCACGCCATCTCTGTGTCCCAAGACTGGAGATAACAGTCTTCTGGCCTCTGAGATAGAAGAAGGTACCTGGATTTATGACTTCTGACTACAGGGCGTTAGTTCAAGATGTTTACATAGTCATAGGTACTGTAATAATTCACTTAAAAAATGGAATGTAGCCTTTTTGACTCCTGTATTGCCTGAAAGAGTTTGTTGGTGTACTTAAGCTGTAAAAAGACATGGGGGAGCAGAGCAATGGAGAGAGAACAACATGAGAGAGAACTGCATGAGGAAAACAACATGAGAAAATCAAGAAAGGAACCATCAAGAGAGAGTGTGAGTGAATTGATTCTCTAAAACTTCTCAGATAGAAAAGTCTTAGTTTATGCCAATGTCATGGATTCCTTCAGAGCTCTGTATATTGCTTTGAATGCTGGGCCCCTGAGGCAGTGACAATGTGTCTTGCATATTTACAGGAAAAAAAGTTTTACCATGAAACAATATTCTCTTTAACCTACACATTAGTGACTTTTGTTCCCCTGGACAACTTCACTTTTACATTCACATCATCTGTACAGATATAATTTTATATAGCTATAAGAAATATAAGCAATTTCACAATAGCCAATCTAAGAAAACCACCTAGGTGTCCATCAACAGAGCAATGAATAAAAGAGATAATATTCCTACACATAACAGAATTTTTTACAGCCTTGAGGATGAATGAAGTTATATCATTTGCAGAAAAATGGATACATCTGAAAAGTATTGTATCAAGAAAAGTCAGTCAGTCTCAGGAAGATAAATAGCTGTTTTCTTTCAACTGAGAAACTGAAATTTGGCTTTTAATGAAACTTCACTCCTGAGTAGAGATGTCAATTATTATACTAGGCTCAAGAGTGAAGCTTTAGGGAAGTACTAGAATAGTTTGTGTTTGATACCTTGAAAATCTTGTACTACAGAAGTAGAGAAGACATCCATGGCCTTCTCAAATGTTCAACAAAGTTTGAGGCATCTTTCTTAGACCTTAGAGGGTAAAATTATTAGAAAATGTGGACTTCCTTCATATGCATGAAAATTGATTAGCAATGAACAGGGTTATTTATATTTAAAATAAATGACACACACAGACACCTATATACATGTAAATATGGTAACTATTTCTACTTACTTATTTATCATTGGCATACAAAGTATTAAGTTTCATTATGTCATTTTCAGTAAAATTTGTCTGTTTTGATTCTTTTTCCACTCTATTCCTTGGCCTCCCTAAAGCTTTTACCCCAATAATCTTTCTGCTTCCATACCACATGTGATCCACTGCCCTGTGCTCCTTCCTCATCAATATCTGAGATGTTAAACACATTTCATACAAGGAATATCCTGACTAAGACAACAGCTCATCCTGAATTTACATACCTGGTGTCAGAGTTATTTTCTTGTTATTATGAGATAAATAAGCAAATCAGAAGGAAAAGTTGTATTTGGTTCATAATTCCAGTTTACAGCCCATCATTTCAGGGAAGTCAAAATGCAGGATTTTGAAGCAACTCATCCTATCAAATCCATAGTCAATTATAGAGATCAGGAAGTTAATGTATCCATGCCTCTGCTCATTGCTCATGTTCTCCCCCTTTTATCATTTCAGGGCCAAGCCCATGAAACAATGCTGTCAAAATTCAGGACAAAGGACCAGGTTACAAAATCATCTTAGAAAAATTAGCTGGGCGGTGGTGGCTCACGCCTTTAATCCCAGCACTCGGGAGGCAGAGCCAGGCAGATATTTGTGAGTTCGAGGCGAGCCTGCTCTACAGAGCGAGATCCAGGAAAAGCACAAAGCTACACAGAGAAACCCTGTCTCAAAAAACCAAAAGAAAGAAAGAAAGAAAGAAAGAAAGAAAGAAAGAAAGAAAGAAAGAAAGAAAGAAAGAAAGAAAGAAAAACTAGTAGCTCTTTTTTATACACAACCCACAAATACTGTAAGAGATTATGAACGTACTCCCATTCAAAATAGCCTCAAAGAAAATAAAATATCCAGAAATAAACCTAACCAAGAAAGTGAAGAACCTGTACAATGAAAACTTTAAAACTCTGAAGAATGAGACTGAGTAAGACACTAGGTGAAAAGATTGCAGTGTTCATAGATTTATCAAATTAATTTTGTGAAAATGAACACTCTACCAAACTAATTTACCAATTTAATGCAATCCCAGTCAAACTTCCCACATAATTTATCATACAGAGAAACTGATAGAAAATTCATATGAAACCACAAAAGTTTCTGATAACCAAAGAAATACTGAGTAAATAAAAATGTTCAAATGATTGCTATTTAGATTTCAAGATATATTACAGAGACATAGTAATTAAAAAAACAGTATGGTACTAGGACTAAACCAGGCATGTAGATCAATGAAACACGATCTAAGATTCACATATAAGTAGATGAAACTACAGCTATTTGATATTTGATAAAATTATAAAAAAAATGTACATGGAGAAAAGATAACATCTTCAACAATATTTCTGGGAAAACCTGGTGTTCTTATGTAGAAGTATATAAACTGAGTACTGTATCTACCACCCTGTACTGCTGGTTGTTTTTACTTTTTACTATTTTGGGGATCCTGCCACTCAGCTCCCAAATATGGAGGCTTATCCTTTATAAATTCTTGGCCTTAGCATGGCTTATTTCTAGCTAGCTTCCCTTAACTTACCTTAGCCCATTTACCTTTTGCCTCTGGGCTTTCCCATTCTCTTACTTCTGCAAATCTTACTCTTACTCCATGGCTTGCTGTGTAGATGGGTCGCTGACCCCTGGAGTCATCCTCCTTCTTTGGCTATTTCTTTATCCTCCCAGATTTCTCCTTCTATATATTCTCTCTGACTGCAGCCCTGCCTATGCTTTCTCCTGCCTTGCTATCAGCCATTCAGATCTTTACTATACTATCAGGTGTTTTAGATAGGCACAGTAATACAGTTTCACAGAGTTAAACAAATGCAATATAAACAAAAGTAACACACCTTAACATAATATTCTACAACAGCCCTGCACAAAAATAAATTCAAAATGGGTCAAAGACTTCAATGTGAAACCAGAAATACTGGAACTATTAAAACAAAACAGGCAATACTAGATAATGGTGTAAGAAATAACGTCCTAATTTGGTCTCAGTTTACTCAGAAATTCCCCCCTACAATTTACATGTAGGATCTCATAAAATGAAAAGCTTCTGCAGAGATAAGTGAAAATAAACCCTCACAGTGGATCTGACAGAAAATCAATATCAAGAATATATAAAGAACTAAAATTTAAATTGAGGTATGGATCTGAATGTTCTTAATAAAAGAAATAGAAATGTTTAAGAATATTTTTAAGTGTTTAAAATTCTCAGAAATTAGGGAAATACAAACTAAAGGTTATTTGAGATTTCACCTTGTTCTGGTCTGATTGCCTAAGATCAAAGAAATATCAAACAGATGTCTGATTGGACCCAAGGCACTCAACAGGATGGAAACCACACCTGGTTCTGTAAACCAGGCCAACCATCTGTGTCTAGTAAGTCTATAGGCCTGAGGAGAACATAATGTTCAGGGGACATCACAAAAGAGGGAGCTGAGAGATCATTACAGTCACATGACCTGGAAATCTGCTTCAAGATTTTGTCTTCTGGATATGATGAAGAAACTGCACTTATGAAGTTTCAACAATATGGCTTCCTACAGAAGATTTGAACAATTCCAACACAAGTTGACAAGTCAATGTGCATACGGGAACTCTCACAGCCCCCACTCACAGATTAACAGCCAAGTGCAAGCAATCAGTGACTGTAGAGAGAGGGAGAAGTCATCTTCCCCAAAGATGAGACTCCAAATTGGTTATCCAATGCCTGGTAGTCAGCTCCTCACTCATATGTATATGCAACAGACTTAGAAAGGTGTGTGTGTGTGTGTGTGTGTGTGTGTGTGTGTGTGACAATAATAATGAAAAACAAGATCATGAATTTGTAAAAAAGGACATGTGGGTGGAGTTAGAAGAAGGAAAGGGGGCAGGGGAATGATGTACTATTTAATGCAAAAGAAAAATATAAAGAAATTCTGCATCAGCCTGCATCAGCTTGATTGGTAGTGGGCTCCAAAAATCCTGCTCATGCACCTGGGATGGATTCTGATTCTATTGCCAGGGCCCCCCTTAAGCAGATCCCCTATGATGGGACACCTCACACAGCCTTGAGGCAGGATGAGGGACTTGCACCTGCCTGTACTAAATGTATCTCCTCATGGGAAGCCTTACTTTCTTATGGGAGGTGAATTGGGGGGGGGTATGTGGGAGGAGGGAAGAGGGGAATATTTGATTGGTATGTAAAATTGATAAAAAAAATTCTTAGTTAATAAAAAGAAATTGAAGGAAGTCATGCTTTGCTTTGGCTCACAGGTTGAGTACAGTCTCTCATGGATGGAAAGGCAGGGCATCAAGAGCATGAGGCAGCTACTCACAGGATATCTAGTCAGGAAACAGGGAGATCTAGGTACTGGTGTTCAGTTTGATTCCTTGTTTTTCTTTAGGCTGGATCAGCAGCCCAAAGAATGTTGTTGCTTAAATTTAAGACGAGTCTTCCCCCCTCAGCTAACCTCATTTAGCAAACCCCTCATAGATTTGCCCAGGAATGTTTGCAGTGTGACTTTAAATCCAATCAAGCTGACGCAGGCCATTTCAGGGTTGAAGAAGAGAGGCATGACAGAGTGCCCCAGACACACAAATGGTTGCCTTTATCAGCATCTGCACTTTTTAAAACAGCTTTACCTCTAGTTACACCTGGGATATCCATCGCTAGTTATAAGGCTTTGGGCATTCTTCACCTTGTTCATATAATTTGCTCATCATCCTTCCCCAAGCTCCTAGTAGTACTACATTTAGTGATAATTGAACTCCTACTGCACCCTGAAAAAAAATCAATATCTAGAGGTGTTAGGTTACTTAAACATGTTCAGTGCCATGCGGAGAGTGCATTTTATTAAACATTGAATAAGTAGTAGCTATCGTTATCTTATTTGGTTAATTTTTAGTAAGGGGCTTTTTGTAAAGCAATTCTGTAATAATTTCAAATTTTTATGGTGAATAACTGCTATGAACAATTACTCATAGGACCCTGATTTTTAAAAACCAAGATCCTAGTCTTAGTTACTTTTCTATTACTGTAAGGAAAAAAAAAACATGACCAAGGCAACTCATAAAAAAATCATTTAATTGGGGGCTTGCTTACTTTTTCACTGGGTGAGTCAATAACCAGCATTGCTCAGAGCATGCATGGCAGCAGACAAGTAGACATGATACTGGAGCAATAGCTGAGAGCTTACCTCTGGTCCACAAGCACAAGGCAGAGAGATAGAAGCCAACTAGGAATGGTGTGGGGTTTTGAAATCTCATCTAACAAGTCTTTACCTCCTTCAAGAAAGTTACACCCCTAATCCTTCACAAACAGTTCTACTAATGGGAGACCAATCATTCAAACATATGAGCCTATGGGAGCCATTCTCATTGAAACCAGCACAATGCAACACTATTTATAATTTATTTTGAATTTTTTAACTCTTGTTTGTTTCATTGTTTCTTCATATAGTTTTATATGTCAGGATGGTCTCAGACTCACTGTGCTTCCCAAGAGGACATTGAAATTTTGATACTTCTACTGTTAACTCTCAAGTGCTGAGATTACAACTGGGCACCACTGTGCTTGGTTTACACAATGCAGTCAATAGAACCCATGGCTTCAAGCATGGTAGGCAAGCACCCTGTCATCAGGGATGCATCTCTATATCCTGCTTTTCTTTTTTAGTGTAGTTACTTGACATTGTTGTTTGCTCATCATAGTCATAGAATACATGTGGACCTGCTTCTTGTATGCTACAAATGAAGTTTGACTGGGGCATAGAAAAGAAGAGGAGGGAAAATAATTTGGTAGTAGTTTCTGGGGACATGAGGAAGACAGGAAAAGGACTTCACACCATGATACATGCTTAAAGAAATAGAACAAGCCATAGAGTGTCTTCCTGAAATTCTGCCGGTAATAAATGCTCAGGAGAGGTTCAGCACATCTTTTTTTTCTGGCTAAGAATGTATATATTTTATGAATTTCATGTTTTAATTAATAATTTTATGTTCTCTATATTACTTTAGCTTATAAATTCAAATGGGGTTTTAGAACTCCTTCAGGTAAGAAATGTCTTTCATAAATGTAATAATCTTATTAATCTGGGTAATTAATATTTAATTTAAAATTGAATAATTAAACCTGTCCTAATTTCACATTTTATGGTGTCTCTGGAGCTCATACTTACTTTCATGTCCAGGCCATAGCACCTCATCTTTCTGGTCTTTCTTTTGCTTTGAAATATCAAGAGCTTCTCTCTATTTGCACTTAGACTTTGTCTCTACAAGCACCTCAGAAGCATGTCCCATATTCAGGTAAGGGTTGCTCTGAGCAAGACAAGTTACTGGAAGGTGTCACAAAGTGAAGGAATAACTTCCTTTGTTCAGAGAAACCCTTCACGACATTGGCAGATGTCATGAAGTGAGGTATTGGCAACTGGAACTTCATTGTATGTTTTGTGTATGTCAGGGTGTGCATGTGGGGGCCAAAGATCAACCTCAAGTATTACTCAGTGGGATCCATCTATCTTGTTGTTTGAGGCAGAGTCTTGCCTAAAAACTGAAAATCTCCAAGTTGGCTAGCTAGCTGGTCAGCTTGTCTTCAGAGATCCTTTTGTCTCTACCTCCCTATGATGGAATTAGAAGCATAAACCACCACTCCTACCTTTTCATATCAATGTTTAAGATCTAACCCAGACCTCATGCTTATACATCAAACACTTTATTTGCAAACGTCCCTAGCCTTAACACTTATAATCCATACAACCACACATGCTGCACTGCTGTCTAAGCATGGGATACCATCACTTTCGTCATCAAATTTAGTCCACCCTGGAATATATCACCAAGTTACTGCATGTCCATCATACACAGGAGATTAGGCGTGCTGCTATCATCTTCATCCATCAGAGAGAAACTTCTACTCTGCCTCCTGCCATGTGTCACTATCTTCTTCTTGACTATAATAACATGAACATCTGCTTCATTGAGCCTGGGCCATGTGGCTCAGCCTGATGCAAACAGTGGTATGGGCATGTTTCTGGACACCCAAAGGGATTATGCTCCAGCTACAAATAAATATATTGAAATATTTTGAGGTTCCAAACATGGAAATCTACCAAGGCAGTTCCTATCTGTGTTGCCTACAACAAAGTTCAGAAAAGCACAGATTAATCACCTTTACTACCATATTCTTAGAGTTCAATCACTATGGCCTCTGATTGAGAAGGTGGGCTCACAGCTTCATATTTGGAGGAGTTTCTTGTTTTCTCCTTTACTTTTACAATGGTGGATATATAATAATTTCCCAGAATGTTCTTACTTGACATATAGTTAAAACTCTGGTGTTTGAAACTCAACTGCTTTACTTCATATCTCTTTGTACTTTCATTAATGAGTGTATGTGTGTGTGCCTGTGTGTTTGCACATGTGTGTTTGTGTATACCTGTGTGTTTGTGTTCACATTACATAACACACATGATGAGGTCAAAAGAGATCATGCATAAGCAGGTACCAGAAATAAAACTCACGTCATCAGGCTTGGTGAGAAATGCCTTTAACACTGAACTATCTTGGTAGCACCAAAATAGAAAGATTAAATAAAATATTTATTTCAAAGTTGGTTTAATTTTCAATAGGTCAACATGATTCGAATAAGTAACTGTTGAGTGCTCAATTTCTAACCAGAGACCAATATCATCCCCTACCAATTATTCAATCCTCCAATCTCAGGCAACATTTTAGTGATGTGCAGAGAATGTAAGAGTTGAGTATGGGAAGGAATGCTGTGAAATTCTGTTACATGACATGTCTAGTAAATGTAGGAACCCACAGTAGTTGTTGCTAGCACAAGATTTAGACTCTCAGCATCACAGCATATAATGGGATGGTGCTCATGAATCACCAGTCTTATGTGATGGCTATTGACACTTCAGTGTTACTGTGTAAGATGGAAGTAATATTCCCAAGTGACATGGCCACTATTTTTTCTTTGCCTAAGTAAATAATTACCCCGTATGTTCATGCAAGGGAATGTTTATCCATAATTAAATGTAGTAGAACATAAAACTGTAAAAACAGAAAAGAGATTGTGTCAACAAGGTGGCTCAACAGGTTTTATAACGATGTTACTGCCAAGCCTAATGTCACTAGTTTGCTCTCTGAACCTCATGTGGTGAAGTGAGATAACTGACTCCTAAAAGCTGGTCCTTGACATCACAGGACCACTATGACCTGGGTTCTCCCACCTATAAAGTACATAAGGTAATTTATTTTAAGACCATAAAGTAGGAGTATTTTTTGGGAAAAAGTGACTCAGTGGGAATGGAAGTGTGATGAGAGAATGATGGGGAAGAATATGATCTAAGTGCATTATACATAGGTTTATGAACATTGAAAGAGTAAGCTAAAAGACTACAACAACAGAGAATATTGTGAGAACATTCCGACAATAAAGGCACAGCTAAGAAAGTTGAACTGTACTCCTTCATCAAAATAATTCACTTATTGCATTTGTTTTAGTCATTTATGAAGCATGTTTATTTACATGTGAATGTGTTTGTGCTGTATAATGACATACCAGTAAATAGGCAAATCCCAGGGTTTCACCCTATTTAACTTCTCTTCCTCTTTTAGAGTACCAGTTTACCATAATTTCCAAATTGCTGTTCCTTGTATTGCTCTTCTGTTATAGGATGTATTTACTTTGCTCTAAGAATTCTCTTATTATAAAAGATTCAGCCCTGGGGATCCCTATGAATTTGAGCACTTGGGAAAGCCCTCTGACCCTGAGTAGGTGTACATGAAATAGGCCTTGATGTTTTACTTGTGCATTGTATAGGGATAGGGATATAACTTTAAGCAACTTTCAAAATGGTTGAAATGCTGTATTGAGATTTTAATTGTATTATAAAATGTATGTACATGTTTCATTTCCTCAATAAAATTGATGTTTCTTTTCATAAAAACTAAATTGCTTGCTCTGAGAAAAAATAATTTCAATTAGAGAGACTACAAATCAAGTTTCCTAATACTTCATTATATACATACACTTTTTATGTGTCCTGCATTCTCAAATTCCAGTATTTTAGTTGACATGAAAATCACATTAAACTTAGATGTTCATTGTGTAGCAAACACCTACAGGTATCCAAAATTAAAAGAATCCTCATGAAATATTTTCTTCCAATGATGATATTATTTTAGAGAGAATACTCAAGTTTGTCTTTGGACAATGTAGATGTTAAGCCTCATCCAGATATTCCTCCAGTGTGGTCTCATATCACTTTGAGAACTTTGGACAGTTTTTTAAATCAAATTATGTTTAATGTGGTGTATATATGTGATGTACACATGTATGTATGTATGTACAAGTATTTGTATGTATGCATGTATGTATGTACAAGTATGTATGCAGATGCACACAGCTTGAAGACAGAAGAACTTCTGGTGTCTTCCTCTATCACTCTCTGCTTGATTTCCTTAATATAGTGTCTTTAAGTGAACCTAGAACTGCAATTATTTTTTCTGCTGGACTTTGGCTGGCAGACCCCAGCAATTCTCCTCATCTCCCACCAGTGTAGGAATTGCAAACATGTGCTGGAGTTGAAAGCATGTACAAACCTGCCTGCTTTTTGTGGGTGCTGGGGATACAAATCCAGTTGCTCATGCTTCTACAGCCAACATTTACTGCCAATTTTCTCCCCAGCAGGCCAATGGTCACATTTGAAAATATTTTTAAAGTGACAAACAAGGGATATGTATATATCCTTCCCCTTAATCCTTGCTTTTTAAATGATTTGTCCTAAACTTGAAGTGTTTGAAGTCAATAAAATTAATATAAACAAAAGCTTGCCTTTGCACTGATCATATACTGAACTCATTTGTCCCTGTTCTTAAATACTGTATTAGTCAGGGTTCTTTAGAGTCACAGAACTTATGTACTGAATCTCTCTCTATATGTGGGAATTTATTGGAATGGCTTACAGACTGCAGTTCATCAATGGTTAGTTGTGAATGGAATGTCAAAGAATCTAGAAGTTTCTTAGTCCTGGGAGGCTGTGTGTCTCATTTGGTCTTCTGTGTATTCTGGAAATCCAAAGAAGTAGGCTTTAATACCAATGAAGGAATAGATGTGCTGATAAAGTGAGGGCCAGCAGGCAAAGAACTAAAATCCCTTCCCACTTCCATTGTCATTATATAGGCTTCTAGAAGAAGGTATGGCCCTGTTAAAGGTGTGCCTTATAGCCTCAAGGTCTGGATTAAAGTCACATGCTATCTCACCTCAAGATCCAGACCAAAGCTTGTATTTTCCAGACTCTAGATCAAGAAGGAAGGCATGTTGTCCTCCTGCCTCATGATCTATATCACAAATGTGTTCTCCATTTCTGGAGTATAGTTCATTCTAGATATAGTTAAGTTTCAACCAAGAATAGCCATCACAATTTACCCTTTGTCAAGTTGACACACAAACATATCTCCTTATGTCATGAGTAATTTCCAAATGGAAAACAATAACCATATCATAATAATGCCTAAACATAACTATTCCATGTTCAATTGCAAATACATTATATGTTTAATCTTGTCATAATTATGCCTAACATGATATAACTATCCCTCATACAACCACAAATGCATTACAAATTTAGTATAGTAGCAATGTCCTTTGGGGGGCATTCTTCCAGTATTTCAAACTTGTATAAGATAACTACTGATATTATCTTAATTGATGCTACAGTATATGACAAAGAAATTGAAGGAAAACATCAATATCTGTACAAATACATTCTTACCAATGAGTGCTGGCAACAGAAGCACTCATGCCAGTTATAATCTCATATATTACCACTTCCATTTGATAATAGATTGCTGCTCTGCACATCCTCATTTATGACTTGGTGGGTTTGATAACACATAGTTCATGATGTACAGTTCAGGTTGCATCTAATTTGATGGCCCATTGACAAATGTTCAGTTTCCAATAAGGCCTGATAGTAGGCCCAGAGCTGTCTTTCAAAGGGAGAATAGCTATCTGTAGATGACGGTATAGCCTTGCTACAAAATCCCAATAGTCTCTTTTGTGATTCACCTATAAAGGCCTACCAAAGGCTCCAAACTGCATCCCTGTCTTCCACTGAGACCTCATGTACCATAGACATTGCTGGATTATAGGGTCCAAGTGATAGAGCATTCTGCACAGCAGACTGGGCATGTTGAGGAGCCTTCTCCTGTTCCAGATCACAAACAAAGCTAGCAGCTTTCTGAGTCACTTGGTATATGGACCAGAGTAACACACTTAGGTCAGGAATGAGTTGTCTCCAGGATCCAAACAGTAACACTAAACATAGTGTTCTTTCTTAGTGTTGTGAAAGGCCACATGCAATAACTTATCTTTCACCTTAGAAGGAATATAGCATGCTCAACAACACTGGACTCCTAAGAATTTCACTGAGGCACCACAGCCTTGAATTTTGGTTTGATTTACTTCCCATCCTATGACATGCATATGTGTTACCCATGAGTTCAATGTGGCTGCTACCACCTGCTCACATGGTCCAGTGAGCATAATTTGATAATTTATGGAAGGGACAGATGATCAAGATAAGTTATGACACAGGACAGGAGAACTAATGTATCCCTGAGGCAAAACCATAAGAGGATAAATGGATAGGTCATTGAATCTACTCTAAAAAGAAAAAGAGGAAGATATAAAACAAATCTATTATGAAAAGAAAAGAGAGAATATGGATATGATAAGATAAAGAGGTCAATTATTGAATCTACTTTTAAAATAATCTACCTTTGTTAGCCTTTCCAACTGAAAGCAAATTGCTTCTGGTGGTCCTTATGGACAGGTACTAAGAAAAAGGCATTTGCTAAATCAATAGATGCATACCATATACCGGGAGATGTGCTAATTTGTTAAAGGAAGGACACTGCATCTGGTACAGCAGCTGCAAATGGAGTCACTGCCTGACTGAGTTTTCAATAGTCAGCTTCACTCTCCTCAATCCATCTGTGTTCTGTACTGTCCAAATAGAAGAGTTAAAGGGAGATGTGGTGGGAAGCAACACTTTTACATCTCTCAAGTCATTGATGGTGGCCCTAATTTCTGCTGGTCCTCCAGGGATGCAATACTGTTTTTGATTCACTATTTTCTTTGGCAGAGGCCACTCTAAAGCCTTCCATTTAATCTTTCCAACATAATAGACCTCACTCCACAAGTCAGGGATCCAATGTGAGAATTGGTTCCAGAATACTGCCAACTTCTGAGTATATCTATCGCAATTATACATTCTGAAACAGGGAAATAACCACAATGTGGTTGATATATTGTACACCCCAATAAACTTATCTGAGGGTCAGAGAACAGAACAGCCATAATATTAAACATAGAGGTTAGGCAGTGATAGCACACGCCTTTAATCCTAGCATTCCAGAGGCAGAGATCCACCTGGATCTCTGTGAGTTCAAAGGAACACTGGAAACAGCCAGGCATGGTGACTCACACCTTTAATCCCAGGAAGTGATGACAGAAAGCAGAAACGTATATAAGGCATAAGGACCAGGAACTAGAGCTTGTTACGCTTTTATGCTTTTGAGGAGCAGTTCAGCTGAGATCCATTTGGATGAGGACCCAGAGGCTTCCAGTCTGAGAAAAGAGGATCAGCTGAGAAATTGGCAAGGTGAGGTGGCTGTGGCTTGTTCTGCTTCTCTGATCTTTCAGCATTCACCCCGATACCTGGCTCCAGGTTTATTTTTATTAATAAAGCTTTTTAAGATTCTTGCTACATGACAGGATGAGTTCAGAGATCTACTGGACCTACTGTGAGTCAGACATCAGCAAAAAATCCATTAACAACCTGGCTTCCATAAATCCTCACTTTAGCTGGGGATCACGATGTTTCTCGGGATCTATCACAATTAGTGTCAATTCAAAACCAGCATTCAACAGACCCTGGAAAATGTGATTGTTTCCATTCCCCCAGTGTACAGTTACCATTATAAAAGGTCATAGGTCCCTCTGGGGAAGAATTGGTAAAGGCTAACTGCAACACTTTTAGGTATCTTATCAAAGTATTTCTTTAGGAAAATCTGACCATCCCTTCATTCAAGGTGTTCTGGGTCTGCAAACTGACTCAAGTCTGGAAATTGGTTTACTGGCTGAGATGGCCTTTTTTCCATGATCCAATACAGCCTTTCTTTCATTTGTTTAAGAACTTTTCTGCTTATACAGATCAAACAGAAATGCAATAGGTTTCATATCTATTTCATGTCTTGAAATGTGATGATTGATTAGCCAGGAGCAAAGGTCCATAAAAGTTGTGCCATTATAAAACTCAATAGCCAAACAAATGGAAACACATGAACTATGAACCAATGGCTGAGGGGCCCCCAACTGGAACAGACCTTCTGAATAGGTGAGACAGTTGCTTGGCTTGATCTGTTTGGGAGGCATCTAGGCAGTGGTACCGGGTCCTGTGCTCATTGCATGAGTTGGCTGTTTGAAACCTGGGGCTTATGCAGGGACACTTGGCTCAGTCTGGGAGAAGGGGTCTAGACTTGACTGGACTGAGTCTACCAGGTTTATCTCAGTCCTCGGGGGAGGCTTTGCCCTGGAGGAGGTGGGAATGGGGGGGGGGTACTGAGGGGGAGGGGAGGGGAGCAGGAGGGGGAGAACAAGGGAATCCATGGCTGATATGTAGAACTGAATGGTATTGTAAAATAAAAGAAAAAGAAAAAATAAAATAAAATTCACTTTGTGAGTTCAATACCAACCTGGTCTACAAAATGAGATCCAGGACAGGCACCAAAACTACATGGAGAGCCGGGCGTTGGTGGCGCACTCGGGAGGCAGAGCCAGGCGGACCTCTGTGAGTTCGAGGCCATCCTGGGCTACCAAGTGAGCTCCAGGAAAGGCACAAAGCTACACAGAGAAACCCTGTCTCGAGAAACCAAAAAAAAAAAAAAAAAAAAAAAACTACATGGAGAAACTGTCTCGAAAAAAATAAATAAATAAAACAAAACAAAAAAACTCACTTTGCTTGTGTTGAACATTATGCGTTAGGACATTATAAACATGGTTTTGTCTGTGTTTCCCTTTATGATCACTATGATCACTTTGCCTCTGGGAATTCAGTGCTGCAATCTGGCTCCTAATACCTTGGGGCCCAATGCATTTAATTCATTCAATTGAGCAGCATCATCTCCAATCCTATTGTCTGGCACAAAGAAAAGGATGACAATAAAACTTCTCAGATATGCTGGAGCCCCTCTTACTATTTGCATCTTATAGCATTCATGTCTTCTGGGCCTTCCCATTGTGTGCCCTCTCTAGCATTGCAATTTCCCCGAGCCTTAAAAATCCCTTCACCAACACTAAACCAAAGGGTATCAGCATCTCCAACTTCTTTTCAGTAGACCATATTTTGATAAGTGCTTCAGCCAACCATTCAACAATCTTTTCACACCTTTTTTAACTGTGTAAGCTTCCATATTAAACCTAGAATCTTCACTCAGTGGGCCAATAACAATAAACTCAGCCTGATATAGTTTTATGTTCCTTCCACCATTATCCCACTCCCTTAAAATCCATTCCCACAGATATTCCCCAGACTTCTTCCCAGCGTCAATAGGATCCTCCCACACATCCCTATCCCGACTTATGGGATCCCATTCTTTACCAATTGACATCCTTACTTCAACTATGGACATCTTCTGAGGCTGAGACTTGAATTTGTGCTAAATTTCAGCCAACCTAATAATGAGATCTTCAGTTTGATTTTCTGAGACTTGAGCTCTGTGGATGCTGGAGAGAAAAATTCTCTTCCAATACACAATTAGAAAACTTTAGACTGTTTACTCACATCTGGAACAGGTCAACTATATTACTTAATTCATTATTGTCCTTCACTACATTCTAAGATTCTGCAGTTGGTTAATTCTTTCATGGAGCTCCTTCTTATCCTTGAGCAATTTATCCAGATATATTAAGAGCAACCAACCAGCAGCATCATTTTCAATATTTTCCCCTAAACTGTCAAAAAAGTTTCATATATAACATTATTAAATCCATTGCCACTCACTATTGATGAATTAAGACAATCAAAGGCATTAATCTCTTTCAGTTTGAAATATAGTTCACACCATGAACTTTCAGTACTTTCCAAGCTCCCAGGAGAAAGACTGACTGGAGAGGCTTCAGTAGCTGAAGGTGCTGGTGAATTAAAAGCCAATTGCAGATACTTAAAAGATTCATGCTTATACTTTCTCTCTCTAGAACTACTCTAATACCAAAATCTGTATTAATTTGGGTTCTCTAAAGTGACAGAACTTATAAAATGAACTCTCTCTCTTTCTCCATATATATATATTATATTATATATTTATATATATATATATATATATATATTAATTTATTGGAATGGCTTGCAGGCTGCATTTCAACAATGGCTAGTTGTGAATAGAAAGTCCAAGAATATAGTAGTTGCTCAGTTACATGAAGCTGTGTGTTTCAGCTGATCTGTATATGTTGGAGTCCTGAAGAAGTAGGAAGCAAGCAAAAAACAAACCCTTCCTTCTTCCACTGTCATTATATAGGCTTCCAGCAGAAAGTGTGGTCCAGATTAAATGTGTGCCTTCCAGTCTCAAGGTCCAAATTAAAGGCACAGGATCCAGATCAAAAGCCTATGTCTTCTTGCTTCAAAATCCTGTTCTTTTCTTGCCTCATGGTCTGGATCACAAATGTGCCTTCCATTTCTGGAGTAGTGTTAATTCCAGATGTAGTCAAGTTGACAGCCAAGAATAGCCATCATAGGGCACTAAGCCTTAATTAGACAGATATGCTGCCATCTGACTAAGAGTTGCTACATCCCATTCCTGGCCAAGGTCTTTCACTTGGAGAAATGGGTATAAGAAGATGAGTTAGTAGATACTAGAATTCAAAAATAATGAGTGTAATGGGTTTTTTGGAAAAAGAAAGTGAATGGTTGTTTTCAGTGAGGAATGTCCCTGACTGCTTCTGATCATGCTCCTTCTGTTTGCGCAAGTAGTCTTCCCATCCAACTGTCTTCATACCAAACCAAATAGCAATGACAGTACAATTATCCAGAACACACCAAAGCACTGTGAGTAATTTTTAACTAGGCTGGTGAGATGGCAGATTGGGAAAAGTTGTTTTTCACAGGCCTGATAACCTGCACTCATGATACTGAACTCAAATGTTCAAAGAAGACTGACTCACAAAAAGTTGTCTTCTGACCTCTACATGTGTACTGTGGCAAAAGTATGCCACCATAAATGCTGTTAAAAAAAAATCACTGCATGCTGGAGAGATATCCCAGTTGACAGAGCATTTACTGTGAAAGCATGAGTATACAAGTGCCATCCCCAAAACCCAAGTAAGAAAGCTGGGCATGGGGACATATGCTTGTACTTCTAGAGATAGAGAGGTAGAGACAAGAGAATCCCTGGAGCTCATGGATCCTCACCAGGCTCAAGTTCAGTGACTGCTTCTATCTCCAAGAATTAGATGGAAAACAACAGGAGAAGACAGCTAGCATACCTCTGTGTGCCACGTGCACATGTATACACCTGCAAACACATGAGCAGACACCCCATACAGCCCCAAATATAAAAATATAATTGAGTGATACCTGAAAACTGTCTTCACAGTAAGCCCCTGGTGAAGCCTAGGTTAGCATCCAGAAAGAAATTCAGTGGATGGAAATAAACATGGATAATCTCTTCCATTTCTATGAGTAAATTTCCCACAGAAAAGTCTGCACGTCAACTTGTTTCTTCTGTAAACCATCTCTTTTGCATTCAGGGTGGCTGAGGCCAGAGTTGGAATGTGAGCCACATCCTTCACTGAATCTAAATCTGCCTTTTCCTTCCAGACAACTCCCTTCCCTCTTGCCATGCAGCTTTGTACACTACATCCAATTTCCTAATATACTCTTCCTCTTCCCCTACGCCCTTTGCTGGCAACTAACATATTACATGTCAGGATAGGTGTTTGTGTTGTCCTTGGTGTTGCGCAGTTTCCCTCTCTGTTGTGCTATTTAAACAACACATCTGGCTTCTGTTGTTAATGCACCTTTGCATGCCCTTCCAAATTCCCTTTCCCCTCTGCTGATAACTCATTAAGGCCATTGACTTTTTAAAATTTTAACTATAACATCAATTTTGCTTCTTAAAAACTGTAGCTGCCTGAGTGGTTTTAATGGATGTTAGGTGACATAGGCCCTTAGGAGGAGATGGCATGAGGTGAGTGGTGGGGAGCAGCTCTTTCCATTTAAGTGAACAGACCAAATGGGCTTATCCTAAGTGCACAACTTCAGGAACCTCCATCCAGTACCTCCTGAGGGTAAGAAGCTTTGGACACAGAAGAAAAATCTAAAGCAGAAGGCCTAGAGTGTGCTTCCTGGGAACCTGGACAACGGCAACAACAACAAAATTATCATACTGTGCAAATGAGTGCATAGGAATAGCTCCATGCTGCTGCCTACAGCCTGAAGAATTCCCTTTCTTCTCAGAGGATTTCACTCAAGCAGAACCAAGAATCCTAGTGTTGATGATGAAAAGAATTTCATCCACTATGATAATCAGGAAAATCTATCACATTATGGCAATCAGGAAAATGTATTATAAAAGCTTTAAAGGAGCTACCCTATGACCAAGATATGTCATTACTGGACATACATCTGTATCCTATTACAGAGATACCTGCACATCCATGTTAATTACTGTTCTATTCATAAGGGCTAGCAAATGGAATCAGCCAAGATACACATTAAAAATATTCACAACATAGATCTTAAGCATGAGTGTTAAGCTCAGAAAATACAAGATTCACTAAAATTTCAGTGTGGGTATCTCAGATGAAACACTCTCTTCAGTCTCCTTATAATAGGTATATGTAGGATTCAGGTGACTCTCAAGTTATATCTCTAAACGTTATGAGAAACACCTGTTTTCTTTTCAGTATTTCCCAAATAGTACATTTTATAATGTTCTTAAATGGTTATGAAAGATTTGTTGAAACTGATGGATGAGAAAGTTTTGTGGAGTTAGTATGCATAGATGAGTTTGGGAATTTGAGAGGAGTATTAAAACTCAAAATTACAAGACATTCTGATTTATTAGTAAGCACATACTCTAGAAGGATACATGATATCTCTATGGATGGTTCATATTGATTTCCATCTTGAAAGAATCTAGAATTACATTGGAGGCAACTCTCTGAGCATGTCTGTGACAGATTTTCTTGAATGGATTTATTGGAGAAATTATTTTGGCCACTCCACGTAGTTAAAAGGATATTTATTTAATGGCATAACTCACAAATTAAGTAATGGGTAGGTCGCAGGGTCTGGGGAAGGTGTAACGCAGTCCAGCGGTGTTCTCTGGAGCTCTGCACAGTCAATCTGCACCCGGCACCAAGAGAGCGCCCAGAGAGAGCGCTGGCCCATCCAGCTCTCGGGTCCCCAGGCGCCTCCCCTTGCCCCGCCTCGTAGGCGTGACAGTTGCCAGAGTCACAATGGGGGAAGCTGGAATGGCTACCCACTACATCTCCCCCGTTTGTCTAAATAAGAAGGTTCTAAACTAATACAAGACTATATACAAAGAAATGGTTATCAAATATTGTCCAGAAATAATGAGAGATAATGACCTAGATAAGATGTAACTACAACCAATGCAAACAATATCAAGCAAGAAACACATACTAAAATCCAGAGAAGTATAGAGCATAGGTAAACAGCATGTTATAAAGATCATTCAAAGGTGTCCTATCCTAAAGAACCTGAATCTAATACTTAATATGTTCTATCTAAGATATTATATATACTAAGTTGTAACTATAACTGCTATTCTTCAATCCCATCAAAGACCTGAGAAGGAACATAATGGTACCTGAGAAATGGTAGATGGATGCAAGCAACTTTCGGGAATCTTGCAAGAGTAGACCAAGACAGCTGGCAGCCTGGACAGTCACCTAATGTTTCTCAGCATTGTTGGTGCATTCAAATTGGCTACAGGCCTAGAGTATCTGACAGACCATTTTCAGAAGCAGGATTTCTGAAAGACCATCTTACCCTGTCTAGGCAGAGTACAGTGGTCGCTTTCCTTGTGTCCCGCTTGTCCAGAAAGGAGAGCATTGCATTTGTACTGTCAGCCATCAAGGCAAGGGCAGTTCTTTGCCCAGTAGGCCATTTTGTGCCAAAAGACAAACTTCCAAATGGAAATGTCTTAGAAGCCCAACATTCTCTCGGGATCAATTGGTGCAGCCAGGAGCAATTGTGTCTCACGTCAACAGAATTCTAAGTTATTTAAATGCCATATTCTCCAGGTCTATGAAGTGTTTGAAGATTACCTGCCCATCTGACCTATGTATCTGTAAATCTGGATAACCTAACTAACATAACTATAGAGATGACAGGCATAGGCGACTATAATTCTATAAATCTTATCTATCGAAATAACCTAAGGACTAAGGCTCCACGTAAATAAGGTAAACAGTCTATAAGCAAATGTATGGTTAAGAACGATGACTTCAAAATTGTGACAATACACAAGATATTTATAACAGAGGTAGGAATATATAGTGCAATATGCAGTATGACAATAATCTTAAAAATATATCAATATACCGAATATCCTAAACAGAAGTAGAACATACATAAAGTATGACAGATATAAATTTACATTTGTATCAATATAAAAATATTTCAAATAAGAGTAGAAATATATGTACATTATAACAAATATACTTCTGTATTTGTATCAATATACAAAATATCTTAAACAGGGATATAAAAATAGTTTACATTTGTATCAACATATAAGAATCCATAACAGTGCAAATTACACTGCAAATTATCTAAGGTTGCTATTTACTAAATTCGTTTACTTGTATAAACAATAATCTACCATAATATCTTATACCTATCCATGCCATTTCTTCTTTTTCCTTTTTTTTAAGGAGAATACTGAGTCTAATATTTTCTTCCACCCCAACCCTATAACCATCATCCATAACCCTAAGAAATATGAAACCTAAGGGAGAAGGGGCGTCGTCTTCTTAGAATTGCTTCCTGCCGTTTAGGGGATGATGTTATCTCTGTTGGGTACTGTGAGAAAGCTCAGATAGTTAAATCTCAGTTAGACTAACTGTAGGTTCTGCAGCAAGTTTTAGAGTAATGGGTAAGATTGTCTGAAATTCTGGCAAGAAGTGTAGTATGATGATGATTACCATGGCATCATTCTGGATTGGGTAGAGTTGTTGTTGTTGGGGCCCCATCTTCCTTCTGGTGACTTCTGAGATTGCTATTGGAAAAACTTATTTGTTATCAAAAATGGGAGGTTTGGATTTAAAGAGGACATAGCATGTAAGAAAGGATTCTGAGAAATCAAGAGTAAGCATGGAGAGAATTAGAATTTAGAAGACAATGATCCCTTTTTATTGGTTTCCTTCTGTCTCACACCAGAGGGCTCTTCTGATATGGGACTGAAGAATCTCTTAAACTTTTCTTTTGCAATATGCTTGGGTTTAGAGAAGGAGTGAGCCAATTCCATCTCCAAAGCCAGCTTGGCTATAATTGAATTAAAATAATAAAGCCTCCCACTGATTTTCAACTACAGCATCATTTCACAGACAGTAATTCCATAATGCATGAAAAGGAGAAAGTGAGGTGACAATGGACATTAAACTCTCTCAGCTTCCTGACTTTAGATGCAATGAGACTGCTCAACCCTCCCCCTACAATGACTGCACTTCTGCTGCTCTGTGTGCCTGGAAACTGAAAGCCAGAAGGAAGACAAATTAAACACCTTCTCCTTTAAGTTGATTCTTGCCTGGGACTTTGTCACAGCGATGAGAAAAGTAACTGTCACAGCAGCATTTGAAATTCCTGTTTCTGTGACTGTAAGGATAGGCAGGATCCTAGGTGAAAGGCTCCATTTCATTTTCCCAGCATTCCATTAATTTCTATCCTGCTTCCATAATCTTCTGGAGTAATTGCACTGAGCCAGGTTGGGGACTAGCACTCAGAAGAGATTCGAGTATAAAAGAGGCAGTGGGGTAAGGGTACATGAGAGAAGTCTTCAGATGATATTTCAAGTCGACTGTGAAGAACTAGTGAGTTAAATAAAAATATAGTTTTACTAATGACTACATAATCACTTTGTTAAAGGTACAGAGAAAGTATCTAATGACTCATAAAGGAACAAGGAATCGAATTGAAAGGTCAGTGGAACAATTTAGGAGCCTGGATTCAGATATTAAGAATACTAATAGCAGATATTCACAGTTAGTAAAAACAGAAAGATCTAATAACACCAACTGACTAAGTACAGGCTTACACAAAGGGTAACTCTCTTGTGAAGACAACAATAGCACCAGAAAACAATTATAATTTGGGGATGGCTATAAAGAAATTCCTCAAGTTGAATGTATCTCAGAGTTTTGTGAATTATATATGTAGAATGATCGGCAAATAGCCATATGTACATCTATAATCCAAACGTGTACTATAAGGTCATTGTTGATTCTAAGATGGTCCACAATAAATGACAGCAGAAAGTTAAAATTGTAAGAATCTCAACAAAGAGACAATAGTGTTGGATAGTATGAATGCGTGTGTGTGTGTGTGTGTGTGTGTGTGTGTGTGTGTGTGTGTGTGTGTACACGCATGTGTGTATATGTGTTCTTGAGTCAGGTTACCATTGTACGGCAAGTGCATGTAACCATATGTCTGCAGAGGCCAAAGGTCAACCTAAATTTTCTTTTATTTATTTTCTTACTTACTTCTTTTTTTCTTTTTTTGAGGCAGACTTACTCACATACCTGAAACTTACCAATTAGGCTAGTCTAGCGAGACAGAGAGACCTTGAGATCTGTCTTTGTCTCTGCAGCACTGGAATTACAAGTGTGTATCTCCAAGCCTGGCTTTTTATGTGAATTCGGGGATTTGAACTCTGGTCCTGATGCTTGCACAGCAAAGCATTTGACTAAGCCATCTTCCCTGCTTTAGGGCTGTGAAGTCTTGTTCCACATTTTGTTCCCATTGCCACTTAACACTTTCTGGATCTTGACTCTCATTAATCCAAACTCATAAATCTTCAATACAGAGTGAATTTTAGTAGCTCATGAATATTTTTTATTATTATTGGAAACAATTTTCCCTTGTTATGGCATAATCCAAGTCAACAATTTCATCATTTCCTGAGAAACAAGTTGAAAATTCTAGAGCTTCACCCTCAAAAAATCAGCTTTTAAAAGATGTTTGTAAGTGTTAACATTGTTTGGCAAGTTCCTTGGACCTGGATGAATCTAAAAGACATGGCTTTGCATGAGTCTATGAGAGTATTTCCAGGAGTGATTAACTGAGAGAAGAAGGTACTTCAGCACAGTGATAAACCTGAAGCTCTGACATGAAGAGGTCTGAGAGAAAGGAAGCGCTGTTTGGCTGTAGCTAGAGTTTTCCTGCCTTGCCCACAGTCAGGACAAATCTCTGTCACCCGCCAGTCCCACAGCCGCTCAGACCCAACCAAGTAAACACAGAGACTTATATTGCTTACAAACTGTATGGCCGTGGCAGGCTTCTTGCTAACTGTTCTTATAGCTTAAATTAATCCATTTCCATAAATCTATACCTTGTCACGTGGCTGGTGGCTTACAGGCGTCTTCACATGCTGCTGGTCATGGTGGCGGCTGGCAGTGTCTCTCTGCCTCAGCCTTCCACTTCCCAGAATTCTCCTCTCTCCTTGTCCTACCTACTTCCTGCCTGGCCACTGGCCAATCAGTGTTTTATTTATTGACCAATCAGAACAATTTGACATACAGACCATCCCACAGCATTTGGCCTGCCTTCAGTCCTTGCTGTTGAAAACACCTATTCTGCTCTTGCTGCGACTGCTGCTGCCGCCACCTTTTGCTGCCATCAGAACTCAACTTGTTCATCCTTCCAACTCAAACTGAAGACTTCCAGCCTTTCCAAGTCAGGCTGGTGCTTGTCTTGGGGTTACTACTGATAAAACACTATGACCAGAAGCAAGTAGGAGAGGGTTTATTTGTCTTACACTTCCACATCATAGGTCATTATTGAATGAAGTCATGACAGGAACACAAACAAGGCAGGGACCTGGAGGGAGGAACTGATGCAGATGCTGTGGAGGGACACTCCTTGCTTGATGGCTTCCTCCCATTGGCTTGATTATCCTGCTTTCCTATAGAACCAAGGGCCTCCAGCCCATGGGTGGTACCATCTACATTTGGCTGGGCACTCCTATATCAATCACTAATTAAGAAAACACCCAACAGGCATGCCTATAGCTAGATCTTATAGAAGCATTTAAAAAAAACTGGGGTTCCTTCCTCTAAGATGACTCTGGTTTATGTTAAATTGGAATAAAATCCAGACATCACAGTTCTCCTGAAGCATCTAATCTGATAGATTGACCAGCTACTGGATTCTTAGGATCCCCAGCATGCAGATAGCAATTGTTGAATTACCTAGACTAGAACATATAAGCCAATCTACCAAATCCAAATTTTAATATACATTCATTGCTCTGGTTCTGTCACTTTAGAGAACCCTAATATTATACAATAAATTCTGAATATAGTAATTAAATTATTTTTGTTATTTTATGTGTATGAGCATTTCACCATCATGTATGTGTCTGCCCCATTTCAGTGCTTGGTTCTCACAGACATTAGAAGAGAATCTCAGGTGTTCTAGAACTAGAGTTATAGCAGCTTGTTCTGAGATGCTATGTAGATGGTGGTAATTGGACCACTCACCTCCACATAAACAGCCAGTGCTCTTAATTACTGAGCCATCTCTCCAGCCAACTCTGAATGTATTCCTATCATAGGGTCAATTGTCTCTGTGAACTGGGCCAAAGAAATCTCTTTAGTACATTGAAGAATAAGAGGTCCAATTCTTGATATGGAAGTTTGGTGATGGTGGGTCTTCAACATTTTCTATCTGAGACAAATTACAGATAGGGCTTCCAAGACTAAGCCTTCTTACCTTCTGATGACTCCAAACTAGGTTGATATTATGATCAATCTCGAATCAGATGAAGAAACAGTGGAGGAATAATAAATAACACCTGTGTGTATATCTTTGAGGCTGTGTCTTGAGATAATTAGGTCCTGCCTCTAGATAGAGAGGAGACAGATGTGGCCCATAGAGAAATGGTGGTTTATAAGGGTTAACTGGGAAACCCTGTTTTAGGAAGAGGTGTCTAATTTAATTTGTCATGGTAATTAGGTGAGCCTAAAGAGGGTTTTTATTGATGGATTTCAATACTTTGATAGATGGATTTGGTATTCAGCCTTAGGAGGAAAATGTGGCCAAATAAGGGAATAGATCTTGGTGGCTAACTTTAGGAATGTCATCTAAAGGTTTTTGGTGTGCAGAGGGAACTGGAGAAGGGCAATGCCTGCTATGTAGGAGCTGGCCAGAGTCCCTCTGTCTGTACTTTGGTCTGCTGTAGTCTCCCTACATGGAATGAGTGTTGCATCTTCTCAGGAAAAGTTTTGTCACACAACACTTCCATAATGGGCTGAAACCTATGATGTAAAATAACTGTCATCAACTTCACAGTTTTATGCCTTTTAGTCTTGTCTCAGAGATTCCACAAACAAATTGATGAAAAAAAAAATAATAGTGGGCTGTTTCTAGGACTTAGCCTGGCCATATGACTCTTAAGCATTTGAAGGAATTTGGAAAATTCTAGAGAAAGGTTGTTGAGAAAGACCTAGAATACTGTCAGCACAGCTTAGTGAGCATTTCTGCTTGGAGCTTGGAATAGCAGAATGACAGTAGAAAAGTGGACAGTAAAGTCAGTAACTATGAGGCTTCACATGCAAATGACTCTACTGTGTACTAGAATGAAAATCATTGATGGTAAGTTCTGACAAAGAACTTGGTACCATTTTTCCTAAGGTCTGAAAATTTTAGTAGTTTTTTAAAAAAATATTTATTTAGTTTGGTTTATCTGTGGGAGGGACTGTTTGCTCTGTAGCATGACTGTGGAGATCAGAAGACAATTTGGGGGTGGGCTGCATCATTTCTCTCAATGAACCATATGGATTTCATGGATTGAATTTAGGTCTTCAGATTTGGGGGCAAGTATCTTTATTTTACTAAAAAAAAGTTGATTTTTTTTTTATTGTTAATCAGTTCAACCAAGAGTCACCTGGGAAGAGGGAACCTCAGATGAAAAATTACCTCAATAAGATACCCATGTGGGCATGTCTCTGAATAATTGTCTTCATTGATGATTGATGTGGGGGGATGTACCCCACTGTGGGCTGCACCATCCGTAAGCAGATGAACCTGTACTGGGACAAAACACTTTGCTCAGCACGAGTCAGTGAAAAAGTCAGTAGGCAATGCTCCTCCATGGTTTATGCTTCATTTCCTGCCTGCCCTGACTTTCCTCTGTGATGAACTGTAACCTGAAAGCATAACCTGAAATAATCATTTCTTTCACAAAGTTTCTTATGGTCAGAGTGTCTTGTCACAGCAACAAGAAGCAAACTAAAACACCCAGTGAGTCATCTGACCTGCTCTCATACCCTGAGTCTCTAAGGGAAGCTAAATTTAAAGTTGACAGCAGGTCCAGTACAGTGCCTGATTGTGATTGCTGGTTTGTTTTCAGTAAGTTTTAATGATAATCAAAAGCAAACAGCTGAGCATAAAGACTTAAAATTCTTGCAGTTTGGCTAGAATATTCTGTGTAAAGTTGTGGCTAAAGAATATATAATGAAACTTAAGGAAGTCAGGGCCACTAAATAAAGTCAGTTACTTTATTCTAGGACAAAAAGAAAGAGTTCCAAGAGCACCTCAGACATTGGTATCCATCACAGACTCAGGACTGCAATTTTTTTTAACTTATTTGAAAACACTTTGCTTTGAGAAGAGAAGTAGAGCTCTCTGCCTATAAAGGATTGTCCCATGAGATAGACATGTCTTTCCTAGCACTGAGGTGGAATCTTAGCATTTAAGATGTTTTTGGATTTCAGATTGACAAGGGATTGGACTTCTGCTGGTTGATCTTGATTGTGATCTGAATTAGATTGAGAAACACCTGGGGTGTAAAACATGTCTTTGAGTATGTAGCTAAGGACAGTTAGATCATAAGGCCTTGGAACTAATGAATGATTTCATCTATGAAGGTACTAAGTGTTTAATATACTAATTTGAAATAATGGGAACTTGGATAATGGAGCTTTGTTGGAGGAAATAGTCACTGTGGTCAAGTCCTTGGAGCTAAATCTTGCCCTGGCTCCTTTACTCTTTCCTCATTATACTGCTACCAACAGGAAGTGATCACCCATACCATACCCACCATGATGGATTGAAACCTCTGAAACTATGTGCTAAAACAAGTTACCAGCTTTGTTTGTGTAAGATAAATGGCCCCAGAAATACAACAGTACCTAACATCTTAAATTTTCTAAGAAGTAAATCTGTTCTGATAGTGGTAGAATGGAGAAGTTATAACATTTTCTAGCTGAAGATATACTTTGTTCTTTAATACATTCTTCTGAATACTGTACCAAAATTTCTAGTACTTCAAATTAGATTTTTATCCATATTTCTCCAGGGTTACATTGCCACTGAGCTGCACCTCAGCCTTTCAAATATTCTTGATTGGATATGCATAGGACACACCTGAAAAGAATCATTAAAAGCAATTGTAAATTTCATGTAGACAGAAAATGTGTTGTAGTATTTTAAAAAGTCCTTCTCTATTTTTTTCATGGCATCTAAAAGGCACACATTTCCATCTTGAGGTGAATAAATGAGTTGTATAGCATTCTGTGGTTTGGTCTTAATAAATGTGAACTCCCTTGTGCAAAAATGCTAGGCTCAAGCAAGGTTCTGAGCATTAAAAAATAACTTATTCCAGGTTTCCAGTAGAGAAAAATAAACAAATAATAATTACAATCCCTTGAGATAAGGTTTAATTATGTGTGGCATGAATAAGTATAGGAATATGCAGACTGTACTTGAACTACATAGAATTAAAAATATATAATTTTTTATAAACATGTAGTAGGCAATTATATCAGCAAGCACAGATGAATAATTATTTATCCTCAGAGATTTGACTCCAAAGAGATGCTGATGTTGTCTATTGCCTTTCTTTGTCTCTCTTCCTGTGTATAAACACTAGACTCCTACACTTCCATCAGTTCTTATGGAATCTATTTCTCTAACTTTGCTAAAATAACTTATGGATGAGATATTTCCAAGTGTTTAATTAGAAGTACTGCCCCTTCTGCCTTCATTACATAGAATATGGGATCATTATTCAGAGCCCAGTCAAAGGAAAATATTTCTAAATCAAATTATTCTTAATGTAGCAAGTGGTTTTTAAAAGCATGAATAAATATCCCAATCGGGATGCATAAAACAATTAAGTCCCTATTCATCTCTGTTTTGGAACTAGGCAATGAGTTCTCAGCATGAGATTGACCACTTAATGCATAGTACAGGGGGTGCTGCATGGGAGAAACAAAAGCAAAGGGTACCAGACCATCTTCTGGTGCTTAGCAGTAAAAGGTAGATCCACTGATTCATCAAGGGGCACTTTGGTATAATCATTACTTTGGCCTACTTGTGTTCCCTTTTTGAGGTGAGTAGACTCACATGTCCTGTCTCTCTAGGAAAAACAATCTCACACACATTCAAAGAGCCACATTTTATCTACAAGAGATTGCCATCATAATGCGGTGTCTAGGGACATGTTTTATTTCACTCCTGTTGGTTATTTATTTTCACTGATCAAACAAGGCAGACACAACATGGACATCTGAGCTGACACTCAGTTTTCCACTTATGAAGTTTTTTTTTAATCAGTATATATAAAGTATTTGTAATTGGTTTCATTCTTACATGCATTTAATATCCTTTGACATTTACTTCATATTGTGCTCCTCCTTTTCCTGCTGAACCACCCTTGTCCCAGTTCAATTTTCAGCATTCTCTCTCCTCTTGAGACCCATGAGTTTTATTAGGGCTGCTTATAGGAGCATGGGAAAATGTTCTTTACAGGCTCATGGACACCTACCCCAACAGCGGTTACACTACTGAAGAAAATGTTGTTCTTTCTTCCAGCAAACATTAATTTTCAGTAAATTCGCTGAATGACAAAATACCTGTGAGCCCCTTACTTCTGTGACAGGATATTGATGAGCTCAATCTTACATAGGTCTTGTGAAGGGACTTCCAGAGTGTATCAGCCACATCATGCCCAAAAAGACATCTTGCATTTTCAAACAATGACTATGTACTAACCTGTACTAGAACATAGGCCTTCACACTTAGATCATATCCAAGAGCCAAAGTCATTCATGCCTCTCAGCAGGTCTCTATAGAACAGAAGATTAGGAAGTAGTCTTGGTAGTGACTTCACAACTCTCAATTTGTGGTACCTGGCTCATCCATGCACTTTGTCACATACACATGCGCTGTGGTGAATTAATTACATGATGTCAGAGTTCTCTTCACACAGAAAAGGTTACAAAAGTTTAGATTTCTCCTTTGTTCCTAAGACTGTCCCAAAACTCCTCTGGCAGACGGCTTGAGAGATTCCCTGAAGACTTGCTCCATGGGCCTCCCCTGATCATTCCCATCATGGCAGCTATTCACTCTGTCTTCCTTTGCCTTCCCCTCTCTTTCTCTCATTCTCTCTCTTAATAAAGCTCCTCTCCAGGCTTTAAAACTAGCTTCCCCTTCCCTCTAGGACTCCATCATGTCTAGATCTCCATGTATTCTGTTGTTTCTGCCTAATGTTTTCCCTTCCTACCTTGAGACCCAAACATGGCCAAGCATTCGAATAAACATCCTGGAAGGTAGGTAGGTGTTGCCTTATTTTCAGGACTGACAACTGCTATTAACTTGTTCTTTCTGATAGTACCACCTGCATGTAGTAGATGCCAGAAGCACTGAATGGCATGGTTACTGCTGAGGGGAGTACAGGTAGTTATGCTGCATTAAACTAGGTCTGTGATCTCTCCCTGTCAGTCAATAGTTGCAAAGTGAGAATAATGAACGCTGTACTCAAAAGAGTTTTGATGAGTTAATAGCAAGGAATGCAAAGCATTTCCTAGAATATCATAGGCACCAACAGTTTACAAATACATAGCACATGCTAGAGCATAACATTTATTATATCTCTAATTTCCAGAATGGACTAGACACTTAACATTATCTCATTTAATTCGGTTTTAGTAGTGATACATTGTAAAGTGCTTCTGCATGTATAGATGTCAAAATAAGCTTAAGCTCAGTGTAGTTTACTCACATAGAATAACTTAGGAAATGGCCTGGACAGAGTCTTCTTAAACTGGGCTGGCATTTAGTTGATGCTTTATTTTGAACACTGATTTAGAATAATTTTATAAAACTCTAGTTTTACTTGAAAGAGAAAATGAAACTTCTATCCATCGCTGGACCAACATTCCCTCATGTTGAACAATTCTAAACAGGTATTTCTTTCAATTAAAGATGCAGTGAACAGAAACATATGCAAATAAGCCAAGCTCAAAACAAGTCCTAATACTGCCAACTAATGAAGTAGGTATCCTACAACCAACTCCTTCCATAGGAAAGAATCATCCTATAGATGTTTTCTTTTTTTTATAAAACATCAATAATAATTATAATAATGATAGTAATAAATAATAATACATTTAAGAATGTTGAAACTTTATAGGGATTTTAGTGAATCAACATTGCTCTGTTTGAACACATAAGAAAATGTGGCTGAATGGTAGTGAAGCACACCTTTAATCCCAGCACTCAGGAAGCAGAGGCAGGCAGATCTCTGTGTGTTTGAGGCCAGGCTGGTCTACAGAGCAAGTTCCAATACAGCTAGGATTACATAAAAAAAATTGTCTAAAATATAACAAAAAATGTGTTTGGATTTCCTGTTATAATAGAGAAAATTGAGGCTAAACTCTGAAGGCTGCATTTAGTGATTGTTGAATAATGAATGAAGAAGCAAAATGTTGAAAGGAATGTCTGTGAATTCACAGTTTGATTTAAAGAAAGTAGAGAAATTATCTTTCACTTTAAGAAAACTCATGTAGTAAGTTGACAGTATAATTGTAAATAAATAAGAGCTACTGTGTATTGATCTTCTACTGTCAACAGGCTTTCTTCCATATACTTTCTTACATATTTTGCAATAACTCACTCAAGACAGAACACTCTTTCATTTGACAGATATCAAAGCAAAAAAAAAAATGTATAAGATTTACCAAGTAATGCCACACAGGAGATAACAGCAAAACTCACACTAATCAAGCTCTTAAAACATGTCATAATCTTGTAGTTGTTTTTAAGGTATTGATGATCATTAATTAATTATTTTAATTTATACATAATCAATAATTAATAATAATAAACAATTATACTAATAAATAATGAGTAATGATAAATAATAACAAATAAGTTCTATGTATCTATTCTGTAACCAGCATCCTTCTTTTTTTGCAAATTTCTTTCTTTTAATTAAGAAATTTTTCTATTCATTTTACATACCAACCACAGGTCCCCCTATCTTCCCTCCTCTCACCCCCAGCCTTCCCCCCACAAGCCAACCCCCTTCCCCTCCTCAGACAAGGTAAGACCTCTCATGGCAAGTCAGCAGAGCATGATATGTTCAGTTGAGGCAGGTTCAAGCTGCTCCCCCTGATATATATACATATATACATATATATATATATATACATATATACATATGTGTGTGTGTGTGTGTGTGTGTGTGTGTGCGTGTGTGTGTGTGTGTGTTATCTATTTTGTAACCAGCACCTTTCTAAGCTCTGTAAATACAACCAGGGTGAAAGTAGGTACTATGTGAGAGAAAGTGTTCTTCCTGGGAGGAATTAAACACATGAATGCAAATTGCTGTGTGATAATCAAATGCATAAATGCTATATATTGGACTATACATGAAGAAAACAGCAAGTAGAGACAGAAAGATCTGGAAATTAAACAGGGTTATCCCTGCAGAAGTAAGTGAAAGAATGAAATTCTGCACCCTAGAGGAATTACTGTCATATCACATCTATGTGAGAGGGTACAGCACGATTTGGGATTAAAAAGTAGATTCAAGAATGAGAGATATAGTTTATAAAGGGTGCCAAATTGTCCACCTTGCTTCAACAATCTCTGAATAAAACTATTATAAAAAATTACAATTGCTACAACAAGTTAAAATAAGCAATGATTTATGCAGTAATCAATAGAGAATTTATGTCCCACTGCCCTGGACATGCTGGTCTGACATGCAAATATGATAGTGATAGGACATCAGGTCTTGGAGCTTCCTTCATTGCAAGTAGATAAATGAGACCTATGCCCTCACAAAAAAGTCCTGGAGAAAACTTTAAACACATAAGATTACACTGAGAAACTGTCATATGTAACCATGAAGATCAGTTCTCATTACTCACAGACTCTGAATTAACCTTGGACTTGTCAGTCTTCAGTATAGTGAGAACTAAATTTCTGTTATTGTAAACCTTGCACCCTATGGTAATTTGGTATAACAGATGTGATGAAGACAATTCTTCACAAAAGGCTTCTGAAGGTTGGATAATCTGATCTCATTTTTGCTCCTGTTTGCAGTCTCTTCTCCACACATGCTATCTGCTTCCATTTATGTTTCTATCATTATGTCAGAGTCTCACTTTCTCTATTGTATTTCTTTTCAGTTTTTATCTACCTGAGTCCTGGTTATTCCAGATTTCCTGGGGCTTGTTCAACAAGTTTTGTGTGATTATGTTCACAAGTATCTGCTCAGTGAAACACTATAAAGGCTCATCTGAACAAGTATCCTTCAAGATAATACTGGTACTGCAGGATCTCCCTCTACCTTCTCTTCCAGGGATGATTATCAGAGTGAGATTTCAGCCTTGCAAATTGCAAAGACTGTCCAGTGTCTAGAAGGAAGTAACATGAAATAGAAAAAAAGAAGTAACCATAATCCACATAATAAAGCATGGTAGGATACAGGTAAAGATGGATAGGAATGAGCATCAAGAGGGTTAGAGCTCCTGAAGGACATGTAGAACAATCTTAACATAAAAGAATTTAATGATGTGGAAGCCATGGACTATAGCTTGGTCCTTGGATCTTAGAAAATACAGCTAGATGGAACTTCAAGAGTTTATAATGATAATTACTCATAATAAGCCCAGGCATAAGAATGACATAGATTAAATACCATATAGTTGACAGGTATTAATATTCAGTTTGGGAATATTAAAATCAGGACTAAGAGAGCTATATAAGGTACAATATTGAACTTTGCTTATCATGTGGAATCATGGAAACCATCATTGCCTACATTTTCCAGGAAAGCTGTCAAGGTAACTCCTTTAGCCATCATAGACCTGAGGGAACATTAGTTCAGGCTCTGCTCCTTGGATAGAGCTGACTGTAAGATATGCTGTCATGAGTCTGAGCTGCCTACTTTTCCAGTGCAGATAAAGAAACTCTAAGACAAATGATAGATTCTTGGAATAAAGAGGTCAGAAAGTGGCATGAATTGTCAGAGACTAGATGTAACAACCACATTATACACAAAGGCAAAAATGGCAATGAGAATATCTTTCTCCTGAAATATGTTGAAGGACTAATAGATCATGGTATTTACTGAGGCGAGATAGGACAATACTTAATTGTGGTATTAGTTGATTTGTATAAGAAAAGAAGAGGAAACAAAAGAAGGAAGGTATGGATGACAGAAGTAAGTAATAAATGGAGTATGACCTAATACCTAGCAAACAGCAGACATTGCTGCATAGAAATCACACTTCCAATTTAAGGCAGTACATATGTCCAGAACCCATGGATAGGAAGGGAAACTTAAAAGAAGGACTCTGTTATGCTACCAGAAGTACTCACAGCAAATATTCCCAGACCTTAAGAAAGAAACCTACTCTAATATATCCATAAAAACTGAATCAAGGAAATAAAACAGAATGCCTTGTCTCTTTCAGAGTTCTTAGCTCGAGGTTTGAAATTGTCCTAGTCACTCTTCTACTGCAGTGAAGGGACACCTTGACCAAGGCTATTCTTATAAAAGACAACATTGAATAGGAGTTTGTTTACAGTTTCAAAGGCTTGGTCCTTTATCATCATGACAGGGATCATGGTGCCAGGCATGGCAGGTATGGTACTAGAGAAATAGTTTAGAGCTACATTCTAATCTACAGGCAAAGAGAGAGAGGGAGACTAGCCTTGCATGGGCTTTTGAAATCTCAAAGACCTTCCTCTGTGACACACTTCCTCCCACAAGGCCACATATCCTAATCCTTTTAATTCTATCAAATAGTTCCCCTCCCTGTAACACCAATCTTAAAAGGTCTTACTCTTAAAAAAATCCAAAGCCAGATTTTGAGGTGAAAGCTGAAAGACCAGAGAAACAGAGCAAGCAACAGCCAAGCTCACTTCACCAACTCTTCAGTCTCCAGAGTGAAACTTCCTGTTTACTAATATCTTATATATCTTTCTGTGCCCTGCCATCTTCCTTCTTTCCTAGTGCTGGGATTAAAGGTGTGTGTGCTTCCCCAATACTTGGTAGCAAAGGCATGAGATCTCAAATGCTGGGAATAAAGGTGTGTGCCACCATGCCTGACTCCATTCCAAATGGATCTCTACCTCCCAACTGACAGGGTTAAGGGTGTGTGACATCACTGTCTTGATTCTATGTGTAATCTGGTAGCTGGCTCTGTCCTCTGATCCCCAGATAAGTTTATTAGGGTGCACAATATATTGGGTACACAATTTATCACCACATTACCATGAGACTGGGTTTGACACAGGAAAACTTCCAACTACAAATGGTGCCCATATGTGATGGCAAGAGTTTTCACATAAAATCTGAAAGAACTTATAAAGAGATTCTAAAATAGAACTAATAACACCTTCCTAGTTCATGTCTTTTATTACTGGCCTTGTTACAGAGATTCATTCCCTGGTCCCAGTGAGCTTCAGCAGCAGTATGGCATCTCCAAGCCACACAGTACACTGCTTGGCAGATTTAGCTTTTGATAATACAAACAAAAAGAAGGTTTCTGAGCTACATGCTGCTTGATGGAGGCATAGACCCACTTCTTTCCAGGTTTGGCAGTGACCATAGCTCCCAGAGCTGGTGTTAAATGTACCTACACCACGTTGAAAAGACAAATGGGGTCATGCCAGAAGCCAGGGCTGCCACTTTAGTCCTAGCCACACTGTAGTTTAAAACAACGATCAGAAAAGGATTATAGATACACAATAAGCCATATTCACATGGAATAACCCCCTAAATTGCTACTATGTGTGTAAAAATGCATGTGGGCTTGCAAGAGAGAGGAAAAGGAGTATAGACAGTTATATAAAGAAATAGTTTTAAAAAAATAAGTCTTTAATAAAACAGTAAAAGTAATATAAAAAATAAGCCATGTAAAGATGGAAATCACACAGAGAGTCTGGATTATATTGTCTTTGGGATTTTTAACTGAAGAAAGACATTTGATTGTAAAGGCTGCTGAGTTAAACCAATCTATATCTAATCTATATCTATATCTATGTATAGATATAGATATATTTAAAGAAATCTTGACTTCAAAATTTGTGTATGAGGATATATTGCTTTTGGAAGAGAGGTTCTGCTTTTGTTTCCACAGAAAATGAGAACCTATGGATTGCTTCCAGGCTAATATGGTTTGATCAACCAAGACCCCCTTAAAGGTCTCTGATGCCAGGCATGGCACAGATGATCCAACATCCAAAATCACCTTCAAAGCAAGTGACTGAGACAATCCATCCTCACAGAATACTTTAGCCAAAATTTACATATAATTCTTAATTTTCTCAGGATCCCCATAAGATTACCATGCCCCCAACAGCAGGAAGTAGTATTTATGAAAATCTATGCCCAAATTCCCAAAATATTGTTTATAAACATTTATTTTTATTTAAAGGGGGTTTGTTATAATGCATCTTTCTCTAAAAAAGAAAAGGGGATAGTATAGATATGGTAGGATAAAAGGGTAGATTAGGGATAGTATAGATATGGTAGGATAAAAGGGTAGATTATTGAATCTACATATAATAAGCAATAACTTTTTTAAATTGTTTTACATTGCTATGGATTTTAGTTTATTGATACAAACGTAAAGGTAATTTTGTTATACTGTATGTATATTTCTACTCTTTTTTAAGTTATTATGTTTATACATCTCATTTAAAATAGTAATGTATAATTATGAAATATAGGTTAGCCAGGTGACAGTGGTGCACACCTTTAATCCCAGCACTGGAGAGGCAGAACCAGGCAAATCTCTATGAGTTCAAGGCTAGCCTGGTCTACAGAGCAAGATCCAGGACAGGCACCAAAACTACACGGAGAAACCCTGTCTCCAAAAAACAACAACAACAACCAAAAAAAAAGAAAGAAGAAAAAGAAAAAAGAAACACAGATCAATCATTAGTCATCTATGACTATGATAATCAAACTTATAGTCATGTTAGTTAAGTTTTCTAGTTATACATAGATATATTTCAATTAGGTAGGTAATCTTCAAATACTTCAAAGACCTACAGAATATGTCATTTAAAATGTTTTAAAAACAGACTTACTGGACAATGAGACACGTCTGCTCTTGGTAGCACCGATTTACTTCAAAAAGGAAGATGAGCATCGAAGATACTCCATGTGGAGTTTATCTTCTTCTTGACACAAAATGGCCTGATAGGCAACAAACTGTTCTTGCCTGGACTGCTTGACAGTATGTTATATAAACTATTCATGCAGGACCCATAAAAAAATGACCACTAAATTTTGTCAAAACAAGGCAAGATGGTCCTCCAGGCTCCTGCTTCACAGAGGAGGCTACCAGATATTCTACAGGTCAAAGGGAATAAAAGACTCTGGGCTTATAGGTTGAGGATGGATGCCCCAACATTGAAGAGAAACTTTGTGTGACTATCCAGGCAGCCCACTTACTCTGTCATTTATAGAATTATAGAAGTTGCTTGCAATGCATCTCCTGTTGACTTAAGTAATATTATATCCTTAAGTGGACTTTGATATAGTTGAAGACTAGATAGTTATATTTTTCTTTGGTTATTATAAAAGATAAATTAGATATGAAACTTTAGACTCACAAATATAGGATACATGATAGAATATTTTCTTTAAATTTGTCAAATACAAATAGACTAGATATTGTAATTTTAATTCTTGCTTGATAACTGTCCTATGATATGTAATTTTACTATGTTAAAGTTAAAACCTCCATTTTTGATTAGAAAGAGAAGGGGAAGTACTTTGGGTTGTCTTCTGTATGCTGTGAATATGTGTTGCTGTGATTGCTTGATAAATAAAGCTGCATTGGCCTATGGTAGGACAGAATGAAGCCAGGTGAGAAAATACAAAAGACACAGTGAAAGGAGAAAGGAGAGTAAGAGGAGACACCAAATCACCATCCAAGGGATGCAGATAAACACATGTTGATACATATATCAATAGTTATGGGTTGAGTTAAGTTATAAGAGCTAACTATCAAGAAGCCTGAGCCATTGGCCACACAGTTTGTAAATAATATAAGGCTCTGTGTGCTTACTTGAGACCAAGTGGCTTCAGAACTTGAGTGGGAGAGATTTGTCCCAACCATGGGACTGGGCAGAACTAGAGAAACATGAGACCACAGGGCGAGGTGGGACCAGAGAAACTTTGAGCTACACCTTCCTAATTACTAAGCATTAAAATATATGAGTCTATAGATTATCATATTCAAACCACCGTAGACATGAAACCAGAAAAAAATGTTACTAGAACTTAGGGAGGACCCTGAAGAGGCCAGTTATGGTTGAAGTTCCAGGCCTAAGTCATCTTCCCATGGAGTTGCTTTTCCTATATATTTTCCATTATGCTTTCTCTAGTCTTCAAGTACATAATTGGCATTTATAGATTTCATAGCAGGCAGGTGCTCTTTTGGTCCTTTGATCTATGGAAGAAGAGGCATATTTACAGTAAAAGTCCCTGAATGGCCATGTACCAATTTCTCTGCTCAGTAAAGTTACTAAATCAGAAGCAATGATACACCATGTAAGCCTCAGGGAGATTGCACTGCTGTTGAAAAGTTACTACACTAAAGGATGAAGCAATGCTTCTCCCCATTATTCACACATTCAACCAGCTTGTATGGACTCTGAGCACAAAATGGTTTTTGGAAAATGAGAGTGGTCTATTATAAACAAACAAGTGAGGCTTACAATTATAGCTACATGGTTGCTGTGGTTGATTTCTCCTAGAACAGGAATGTAAACTGTGACCCTGTTATGGCAGTTCATCAGATGAATACATGTGTCTAAAATTTTTCCAGTAAAGAAGTAACAAAAGAAGTTGTAATTCATGTGGGAGAATATATTAATAGTCTCTGCATACTGTTAATTTGTTCACTTTCTGTCTTTGCATGATTTAAAGGTTCTTGATCATCACACAGTATCTGTGCACTGAACCCCTAAGTTCATATGCTGAACCTTAATCTCCAATGTGAAGACATAAGAAGTGAGGCCTTTGACCATGTTGTTAAAAATGTAATCAATGAACATATAAAAGTGATGCTACCAGGAACCATCACTCTTCACTATACAAGGATATAGTATGAAGGTACCATTTGTGGAGCATAAAGGGGCATCTCAGTAGATACTGAATCTTCTAAGACCTTAGGATTGGATGTTCCAACCTGCAAAACTGAGAGTAAAAGTTGTTGTTCTTTATAGCTACTAGAGCATTAAGATGTTGTGTAATCTCACTGTAGTGACAGCATAGAGTTAATATGATATAATGGATAGGATAACACAATAAAGTCTCTGAAACACCTATGATGACACAAAAACACCAGAAAGAGGAGGGAAACAACAAAAGGCACTTGAGAGTTCTTACCCTGTTGATTTTCAAGGGTCTGGTAGAGGATGACATGTTGAAACAGGAGTTCAACAGTGAAAGACAACTTTTTCCAGCTCATACCTACCACAAACAAGGAAGAGGCCCCACTTCTTTTAAGTCATAGTTAACATATTTTGTACTTGGTAATACCATTCTCTCTGTCTGGTGAATTGACAGGTCTGATGAAGAGATTCAGATCTTGACAAAAAACAGATTTAAAAAATAGTTTAAAGTAATATTAAAGGTACTGGGCTACTTGATCTGTGACAGGAGTTGGTAGCAGGGACTGGGGTATCACTGTGATAGCCTGGCCCATGTGTTTGTTTGGAGGAATTTGGACGTCTGTACTTTGGGTCAGGAAAGCAGTGGAATGCTTTAAGCACTGCTTAATGGGTCATACTAGCACGAGCACACTAGTAGGACAGAGGTGCTAAGAGTTATTTGAACTGTCCGGGGCTCACTCAAGAAGTATCAGAGAAGAATTTTAGTCTGTTGCCTAGAGGTCATTCTTCTGATATTTTATTGAAGAAAGTGGCTGCGTTTTGCCCTTGTGTGAAGAGTTTGCCTGAATATAAAGTGAAGAGATTTGGATTAACTTTTTTGACAAAAGAAATCTCAAAACAGCCTAATATAGACTCTCATGTGGATATTAGTGGTAACTTTAATGAAGATTTGTAATGAAAAGGACCAAGCTGAACAAGGTAAATTACAAAACGTATCTTTTGTGGAGAAAAGGAGCACCAGGAAGTGGAAGGGAGCTAAATCCTGTGTTCAAGAAAATAGATTAAGAAATGGAATAAAAGGAACAATGACCTCTGGAAAAGATCCCATCCAGCTAAGTATCCAACTTGTGGATAAAAACTAAAGCAAAGTTTAGAGCCAGGAATGGTGGTGTATGCCTTTAATCCCAGCACTGGAAAGACAGAGACTGGTGGATCTCAGAGGTTGAGGTGAACCTGGTTTACAGTGGAAGTTTCAAGACAGCCAAGCTTAGACTGTAAAGGTAACAATCAAAAACAGAAAGCTGAGGAAGACTTAATAGAACCAAGGGACCATGTTCTAGTCTCAGTAAGCAGCATTACTTGGCAGCTTTGGCCATGTGGTTCTGGCTTTATAGTTAAGGATAGAAGAAATGGGTAATGGAATTTGCCTCCACACATAAAGAAAGCTGTTGAGGCCAGGGATATGTCAGGGGTGTTGCTGAACAGAGGCTTAACAGAGAGGCTAGTGCATGAAGCTGTGAATATGAAGCCTGGATCATCATGGAGAACCCAAGATATTAGAGATGCAAGAGTCAAACCAAACTGGAATTGGTGATCTGGAGAGCATTTTGACATCACAAAAGGAAATGCAATGTTCTAGTTTTCCCAGCTGGTTTATGGTCATGCTTTAATCCAGTATTTCCTCACTATACTCCCTTCCCTACATTTTGGAATGGTAATATATACTCTGTGTTATGATATGTTGGAAGTATGTGATCTGCATATTTATTTTGATTTTTCCACAGTGATTACAGTTAAGACATTGCCATGCATCTCAGAAGAGACTTTCAACTTTGAAACAAGTTTGAAACTGATATAGATGATGGTGACTTTTGAAGTTGGACTGAATGCATTTTTTGCATTATAATACAGCTATACACTTTGGGGAGCCAAGGAGTGCAATGTGGCAGTTTGAAACAAAATTTCCCTCCAAAGGGAAAGGCACTATTAGGAATTGTGGCCTTGTAGGTGGAAATGTGTCTCTGTGGGGGCAGGCTTTGAGATCTCTTTTGCTCAAGCTTCCCTCAGTATGACAGACACTCAACTTCCTGCTGCCTTTTGGTCAAGATGCATGCAGCACCATGTCTCCCAGAATGCTCCCCATCATCATGATAATGGACTGAACCTCTGAAACTGTAAGACATCACCTCAATTAAATGTTTTCTCCTTTTAAGATTTACCATGGTCATGATGTCTCTTCACAGCAATAAAAATCCCAAAGACATTAGTCTTATTGATAAAAGAACTTACAAATGAACTCAGGAAGAACAAATGCTCTCCTGAGCAAACAGAACTCAGAAGAGTGAAGTTGGAGATGGGCTTGTTCCTTGGGCCCAGTGTTATTTATTTGACAGCATTATTTATGGGTGCCATAAAACTTGAGGTACAGTGGAACCCACTATAAAAGTTTTTATTCAGGAAGGGAAAAGGTGGATGTGCATATGCCTACCAAAAAAAGGTGTGTGTGTGGAAGAGAGGGGGGGGTGCCACACTACCTCTGGTGAGAGGGAGAGCGAGAAGGGAGCAGGTAGAGCCTGCTTTTATAGGCCACCTCAAGCACGTGTATATGGTTTTACATAGCTATGCTACACATGCACATAGATTAAGTGGTTGTGCTGTGTGCAGATTACATGACCACACTGCCCATGGATTACATAGGACATAAGGCCCTGGGGTGAC
This sequence comes from Peromyscus leucopus, assembly GCF_004664715.2. Taxonomy (NCBI): domain Eukaryota; kingdom Metazoa; phylum Chordata; class Mammalia; order Rodentia; family Cricetidae; genus Peromyscus; species Peromyscus leucopus. The sequence continues at coordinate 71,980,646 of NC_051076.1, read as the reverse complement.
TAAGCATTTTGCCTGACTGCTGACAGCACATGTGCGGTCATGTGACTCCAGAAGTGACTAGAAATAGTAAACCTAGAACACAGATCATTGTAGGATTTCCTTCACAGGAAAAAAAATATGTTTCAAGGTTTAAAGAAAAAGGATTTTAGAACACTGTCTTTCCAATTCTGGAAGCAAAGTTCTATTTATACCAGGACAGGACTGTGGCCTTGAGATCTGAAGTCAAGAAACCATCTTGTAGGTAGACTTCTGATGCCCATAGGTCATGGAGAGGAATAAGAAGGGTTCACCGGGTGAAGAAAATTGCACCCGACTCAAGGTACCAAACTATACTTGTTTCAGAATCCAGAACTATGAAGTTCAGGTGGAGAGACAATTTGCTTGTAGGTCACCAGTTACCAGAGGTCACATTGATATAGAATACTTTTGTAATCTAAGCCTCTGTTTACTAGGGACTTCAAATGTAATTAATATTGCAGGGCCAAAGCACAGAGCCTCTGTCATTGTTGACATGTGTTTCTCTAATTATTTGTGTGTGTAGCCCATGGAAGAGAAGTGCATTATTTGAGCTTGTTGGGATCCAAGAAGGCAAGTGGTGTATGGGTGACAGATAAAAGAGGAGTTCAGTGTGCTGAAGACGATGGTTTCAGCTGAGGATGCTGATTATTTTTAAAAAACTATGTCAGGTGATCTCACTTATTCTATCTTTGCATGTGTGTGTATGCACAATGTATGTGTGTTTGTGTGTGTGTGTGTGTGTGTGTGTGTGTGTGTGTGTGCATTTAAGTGTGGAATGTGGATGCATAGCAATGTCTAATGTCAACCTTGGAAATGGGTCTTTGCCTTCCACCTTTCTGAATTTGAAGTCTCTTGTTCACCACTGCAATCACCAGGGTAGTTGGTTCATGACTTCTCCAGATTCTCCTGTTTCTCCCTCATATAGCCTGACAGGAGTACTGAGATTACAGTTGCCTGGTACCATGTCCAGCTTTACATAGGTCCTGGGGATATGAACTCTGGTCCTCATGGTTGCATGTCACGTGCTTTCTCTATAGAACATCTCCCCAGATTATCAGTGATCCACTCTCTAGCTTAAGGTTATTGATAGTGAAGACATTTGTGACCATTTGTGTCACAGAAATGAGAAAAACTACAAATCTGTATTTGTTTTCTCCCAACAGCCAACTTGTCCATAAAATAAAAATTATTTTCTTCTGCTTTGGGGACAAAAGATCAACTTGGTAGCTGCAAAAGAGAAGTGGAAACACTTCTGCTTGCATCACATGATGCTTTTCAGCATGGGTGATTATAAAGCCTGGGAAGACCTGAGCTGAATATACTGGTTATGCTCTCCCTGTCACCTGACATCAAAAGCCTTTTCTCTCCGGGGCATGGTGTCACCAGTCCTAAAGCAAAGGCATGGGATTAAATGATTCTCTAGGAACTTACAACACAGCTGATCATGACATTAGTCAAAAATGAACAGATATTGGAAAGTTTATTCATGACAACCCTGGCAGAATCTCTTAATAGAAAACCTGGTTGATGTCATGGAAGAGAAAAGATACCTAGCTAGATTGATATACACACACACACATTTAAAGGACACCCAGTCATCTACATAGACTGAAAGAAAAATGTTGATGGTTTCTTATCCATTTAATATTTGTTTAAAATTCAATATTTTACCAGCATTTTATCTTAATTCCTTTGAAATCATCCTGATATTCTCACCCCTCATCTCTGCTCCTCTACATGCCTCCTCAGAGATGGCTTGAATCGATTCAGAGCTATGTTGCAATTATGAAAATGAATCATCCCTTATTCTCAAATTCTCATTATCTCAATTTCCATTATTATTACATTCCTAATTTCCTTTTCTTAGTTCCTCATCTCAACATTTGTATAAGGACTTTGCAGATAATGATAAGCAATTTATTCATTTATTTTTATTTAACTACTGATATTAACTAATTTTCTTCCTAGGTTTGAATGGGCAAGAGAACTGGCCCAGGGCAAAGATGCAGAGGCAGTGAAGCTTGGCTTCATTCTGTTTTCTCTCTCGTAATTCTGCATGAAGACGTAATGAAAACAACAGAGAACGACCAACAGTGTAGTGTCTTGGAGACTGTTAGTTCCTTACAGAATCTCTCCTATCTGACCTTTTCCTCTTCTCCCACCCACAGACTGACCAGATTCTTGACCCTGATACCCATCTAGACCAGCTTTTGTTTCTTAACTCCTCCAACTGTCTTGATCCTCTTTCCAAAACTTCACTGCCCTAATTTCCCCTTCCACTCACGCAGTCAGGCCAATACACTCATGCAGAAGGCATGGAAGAGAGCTGGGGAGGCCTGCTCCCAGAGTGCTCACTCGATAAGTGTGAGGGCCTGACTTTGATTCCCAGAAGTCACACAAGGAGGACAGACACTTGAAACCTCACAGCTGCCAAATATAAAGAGGAGAATTCTTTGGAACTTACTGCCAGACAGTCTACTTGTAAGTTTAAAATTAGTGAGAGAACCTATCTCCAAACCCAAGGTGATCTCTCCTGAGTCACAAAACTGGAGATTGTCACTTTGCCTCCATATTCATAAGCACATAAGGACACATGCACACATACATATTTGTATACACACAAGGCCTCCACAAACATGTACATAAACACATACACACATATACATGCATCACATACATGCATGGCATCCACAAACATACACACACACACACACACACACACAAAAAAAAAAAACACACATATATAAGATTTTTACATCAATGTGTCAGAATGGAGACTATTAGACAAGATCAAACAAGACAGAAACAAAAATAATACTGCATAATCACAACCATTTCTCAGCCTAGTCTCATACAGTTAACAGAGAGAAAGTTGTCTCTTACCCCACCATATGTTGGCCTTTTAAAGGGCAGGCATTGGCACAATTGGCCATGGGGCATTCAGACATCTTCACTATGGAGGGGGAAGTGGGATGGTAGTGTGATCCTACACAACCCCTCAAGTAAGAGCTCAGAGTGCAAGGCTGGAGCTTGATGCTCTCTTCTTGCTCATTTGCCAATGCAGGGTATGTGGGGTGGACACATCCTGAGGGTGCGCTACCCTCTGCATTAAGGCTGCCCCTGAAGTGACAGAAAGCAGGGTGCTGTCCCTGGATGACTGGTGCTTCTGGAGCTGGGACTGAGGGTACGGATAAGCCATCTCTGTGCTGATTGTGCTGTATATATTTCACATTTCCACACATTGTTTTTTTTGTGTTTTTAATTGAAAATAGATTATTCTCTCATGCAATACATCTCAAGCACAGTTACCCATCCCACCACTCCCCATAGATACCCCCACCTCCTTTCTTCTCCCCCAGATTCGCTTCCCTTCTGTTTCCTCATCAGAAAAATTTAGGCCTCTAAGAGATGATATCCAAACAACATAAAAAAAAAAAGATACAACAAGACAAGGCTAAAGCCCTCATATCAAGGCTAGAAAAGGCAATCCAAAATGAAGAAATGAGTCTCAAGAGCAGATAATGGGGTCAGTGATATAACCAGTCTCACTATTAGGAGTCTCTCAAAAACACCAAGCTTATAGCCATAACATATACACAGAGGACCTGGTGCAGACCCATGCAGACCATTTTGGTCATTGTGAGCTCTACTTAGTTGATTCAGTGGGCCATGTTCTTAGGGTGTACTCCATTCCCTCTAACTTTTATAGTCTTTTATTTCCCTCTTCTGCTGGGTTCCCTCATCACTGAGGGGAAGGGATTGATGGAGACTTCCAGTTTAGACTTTCTCGGCATAATGTCCGGTCTTAGATCTCCATAATCATTCCCGTTTGCTGATGGAGGAAGCCTCTCTGATGACAGCTGAACAAGGAACCATTCCATGAGTATAGCAGAATATCATTAGGAGTCATTTCATTGACCCCTACTCCCACCCCCCGAGTCATGTTCAGTTCTATCCTAGATCTAAGGGCTATCCAGTTCTTGGTCATCCAGGCAGTGTATGGCATGGGCTCCCTCTTGTGGCATGGGCCCTAAACTAAATGATAGTTGCCCACGTGTTCTTCAACACAATTGCTGCAGCACATCTTACTGGCAGGATAGGTTATAGGTGAAGGGTTTTGTGACTGCATTGGTGTCCAGGTTTCTCTTTCCATAGCTTGCAGAGTACCTCCTCTCACCAAAGAGACTAGAATATCAGGATAAAGGCTCCAAGCTCACATCAGCTGAACTTCTCTATATTCAATGAGCTATGTGGATATTGTCCTTGGCTATAGGGCCCAGCTTTCAGGTTTAATGAGTGACCATCTGTCCTAACAGCAGCTTGGGTTGTTTAGAGATTTCCATAGAGACCTCTTCAGCCAACAATTCTACCAAATATAAACCAGTCTCATCACTGGAAGCCTTGTCTGGCTACAAAAGACAGCCAGCTCAGACTCTGTCCTTCATTAATAGGATTTCTCTGGTGCCACACTCATAGATTTCAGGAAATTTCCATTGCACTAGATTTCCACACCCCCCAAATGTTCCCCAATTTCAGCTGTGTCTCCCTGTACTCACTATCTCAATCCTCCCTTAGCCAACTGGATCCCTTCCTCTCCCATACCCACTCACTCTCAAACTACCCAATATTCTGTTTCCCTTCCCAGGGAGATATATCTTCCCCTACCCTATAGACCTTGTTTGTTACCCCACCTCCAGTCCATTCCCAATTCTCCTTTGTTGCTCAGCCTGCCCAACCTTCTCCCTAAGTTCCCATTCCCACCCCCACCTCCCACCTCTGCCCGCTGTTAAACCAGGAGATCTCTATACTATTTCCACTTCCTATGGAAATCCATTTATCCCTCTTTAGGCTCTCTTTGTTTATTAACCTCTATGGGGCTGTGGATTGTAATTTGCTTATTCTATAATTTACTCCTAATATTGACTTATGAGTGAGTACATACCATGTTTGTCTTTCTGGCACTGGGTTACCTCACTAAGAATAATTTTTTTCTAGTTCCATCCATTTGCCTACAAATTTCATGAGGTCGTTGTGGGTTTTTTTTTGTTTTGCAGCTGAGTAATACTTTATTGTGTAAATATTCCTTATCTTTCTTCTGTTGAGGGGCATCTAGGTTGTTTCCAGTTTCTGTCTATTATGAATATTGCTGCTATCAAGATAGTTGAGCAAGTGTTCTTGTGGTATGATTGAGAAACCTTTGGGTATATGCCCAAGATTGGTACAGCTGGATATTGAGGTAGATTGATTCCCATTTTTCTGAGGAACTGCCATATTGATTTCCAAAGTATGTACTCCCACCAGCAGTGGAGGAGTGTTCCCTTTACTCCACATCATCTCCAACATGAGCTGTCATCAGTGTTTTTTTTTGTTTTTTGTTTTTTTTGGTTTTTTTTTGTTTTTTTTATTTTAGCCATTCTGACAAGTTTAAGATTATATTCTTATGGTGTCATCTAGAAATCTGGGTTTGGGGTAATTATATGTCTAGATGCTGGTTTCTGAGTTTGTTTTAGTTGGGTGGGAGTTTTATTCCTTGGTTTCTGTTTCCCCTTTGGCTTTTCAGAGAGTGTCTTGGCTGAGTGCTACCTTTTTGTTTGTGTACAAATCGGATTGGGATTGCTTTTTGGTGTTAGAGGCTGGTCTTCTGGTAGGCATGGCCTGTGGTTGAACAGAGGATGTCCATCAGATTTTGGGGGTTGTGACACAGCAACGTGACAGAAAGAGCAGGGTGAGGGCTTGTCTGTGGTATCCATAGGAGGCATGCACATCAGTGAGGGGAAGCTGCACCTGGTCTTCTATTGCAGCTCTAGGCGTTCCCCTGAGATTTGGGTCTGGGGTAAGAGAGAGTGGGTACTATCTGTGGGCAGCCTATCCAATCTTCTGGCCAGTGTTGTCTGTGGTTGAGCAGGGGGTGTCTGCCTGAGTTGGGGGCTGGGAAATAGCAATGAGTTAGGAAGAGAAGAGCAGGAGATATGGTCTATGGGATCAAAAGAAGGCGTGAGCAGGGAGTAGAATCTGCAGCTAGTGTTTTTTTTTTTTTCAGCATGAAGATGACTCTGAGAATTGAATCTAGTTTAACAGAGACCTCCTCACATTGTTTATTTTTATCTCATTATGAATATGTGTACACATGTCCATACACATGAGCACATGCATGCAATGGTCAAACATGGTGTTGAATATCTTCTTAAATTGCTCTCCACCAATAAATTTCAAATGAGCGTAGAACTTATCAGTTTGGTTATATAGCCTCACCAGTGAATCCCAGTTATCTGCCTGTCTGTGCCTCCCCAGCTCTGTGCTTACAGGTGTGGGCTGCTGCACCCAGCTTTTACGTTGTACTGGGAATTGAATTTAAGTGTTTAGGCTTCCCACTGATCCCTAGAGCAACCATTGTTTTATTTAGTGCAAATACTACAGAACAAGAGAGTTAGAAATACACAGATAAAGCTGGGTGGCAAATATGTGCACATCACTGTTGCCAATACAATACTAAATCAGCCACATATATAGGACAGGTATGGCAGGAGGGGATTTGAAACCAAATCAAATGCAGCAAAACAGTAGAGGGAAGAGTGTCTATCATCCCCTTTCTGATCATCTCTATAGTCTCTGGCTTGTAATAAAAAAATGTGTAAGAGATGGCTAGATCCTTTGCCACAGGGACCCTTGCTGTAGATATCATTCTATATAAGTAAAACACTGATGGCCAGTGGCCAGGCAGGAAGTAGGTGGGACAAGGAGAGAGGAGAATTCTGGAAAACAGAAGGCTGAGGGGAGAGACACTGCAGCCACCGCCAGGACAAGCAGCATGTGAAGACGCCGGTAAGCCACCAGCCACGTGGCAAGGTATAGATTTATAGAAATGGGTTAATTTAAGATATAAGAACAGTTAGCAAGAAGCCTGCCACGGCCATACAGTTTATAAATGATGTAAGCGTCTGAGTGATTATTTTATAAGTGGATTGTGGGACTGCAGGGCTTGGGGAACCTGGAGAGAAGCCCTCCAGCAACAAATGGCGCCCAACGGCTCGAGTTTCCACCTTAAACCTGAGAATATTTAATAACCAATTCTAAACAGAGCCAAAACCAGGTTCCTGCTTCTTGTCTCATACAGGCAGCTAGACACCGCAAAACGTGCCTTTGAACACTGGCGGGTTCCTGGCGTGTGCGTTTGACCAGCAGTATGGCGGAAATGAGGCGTCTGCCAGCAGCACATTAAGCTGTGTGGTAGATTTAGTCTTTACTATTATTTAAAAAAAAAAAAAGGTTTCTGGGCTACACGCTGCTTTGATAAAAGCTTAGACCCACTATTTCTGAGACTTGATGACTCCCAGAGCTGGCGGAAAACGTACCACTGCCATGTTGGAAAGCTGAAGTGGGCGGAGCCAGCAGCCACAGCGCCTTTTCAGTCTTAGAATGGTACAGTTTAAAGCAATAGGCTCAAGGCTCAAGGTAATATAAAAAATAAGCCACGTAAAGATGGCTACCACACAGAGAATCTGGATTATGTTGTCTTTGATATTCGTAACTAAAGAAAAACATTTGATTGCAAAAGCTGTTGAGTTATGCCAAAATGTATATTTTAAAGGTACCTTGACTTCAAAATTTGGATTTAAGGATATGTTGTTTTGGAAAAGAGGTTCTGCTTTTGTTTCCACAGAAAGCCAGAGGCTGCGGATTTGTTCCAGATTAAGATACATCAGGTTTCACCAGCCAAGACCCCCTGAAAGGTCTCCGATGACACCATGGCCCAGATGATCCAACATCCAGAGCGGTTTCAAGGCAACTGGTTCAAACAATACAGCCTCACGGACTACCCCATAGGTCTAAAATTTTTTTTGCATCCCCATAAGATACAGCGCCCCCTCTAGCAGGAAGTAGTAAGAGATGCTACGCCCAAATTCCCAAGTATACCAAGCTGGCTTTAGAGGTGGAATTGGCTTACTCCCCCTCTAAACCCAGACATATTGCTTTAAAAAAGAAAATGGTTAAGCGATTCTTGTGTCCCAAATCAGAAGAGCCCTCTGGTGTGGGACAGAGAAAAACCAATATTTTTATTTAAAACAGGTTGATTATAAATGTGATCTCTTTCTAAAAAAGAAAAGGGGATATGATATAGATATATAGGAGGATATAGAGATGATAAGATAAAAGGATAGATTAATCAACCTACTTTTAAAGAACAACTTGTTTAAAATGTTTTACATTGGTATAGATTTTCGTTTATGTTTAAAATGTTTTACATTGGTATAAATTTTAGTTTATTGATGCAAACTTGAAGTTAATATTGCTATACTATGTATATATATATTTCTATTCTTGTTTGAGGTATTATGTTTATGTAACTCATTTAAAATTGTAATGGATAATTAAAAAATAGATTAATAATTAGTCATCTATGATAATCATATCTGTAGCCATGTTAGTTAAGTTTTCTAGGTATACATAGATATATTTCAGATAGATAGGTAATCTTCAAACACTTCATAGACCTAGAGAATATGGCATTTAAATAACTTAAAATTCTGTTGACGTGAGACACAATTGCTCCTGGCTACACCAATTGATCCCGAGAGAATGTTGGGCTTCTAAGACATTTCCATTTGGAAGTTTGTCTTTTTGGCACAAAATGGCCTACTGGGCAAAAAACTGCCCTTGCCTTGATGGCTGACAGTACAAATGCAATGCTGTCCTTTCTGGACAAGCGGGACACAAGGAAAGCGACCACTGTACTCTGCCAAGACAGGGTAAGATGGTCTCTCAGAATTCCTGCTTCTAAAAATGGTCTGTCAGATACTCTAGGCCTGTAGCCAATTTAAATGCACCAACAATGCTGAGAAACATTAGGTGACTGTCCAGGCTGCCAGCTGTCTTGGTCTACTTTTGCAAGATTCCCGAAAGTTGCTTGCATCCATCTACCATTTCTCAGGTACCATTATGTTCCTTCTCAGGTCTTTGATGTGGTTGAAAACTAGATAGTTGTAATTTCCTCAGTTATGATAAAAGATAAGTTAGATATAAAACCTTAAACTCACAAATATAAGATAGATAGGACATCTTTAATATTGTAACTGTAATTCTTGCTCGATAATTGTTTTGTTATATGTAATTTTACCATGTTAAATTTAAAACCTTACTTTTTAAAAAAAAGAAAAAAAGGGGAAATGCTGTGGATATCATTCTATATAAATAAAACACTGATGGCCAGTGACCAGGCAGGAAGTAGGTGGCCAGGCAGGAAGTAGGTGGGACAAGGAGAGAGGAGAATTCTGGGAAGTGGAAGGCTGAGGGAGAGACACTGCAGCCACCGCCAGGACAAGCAGCATGTGGAGACGCCGGTAAGCCACCAGCCACGTGACAAGGTATAGATTTATAGAAATGGGTTAATTTAAGATATAAGAACAGTTAGCAAGAAACCTGCCACGGCCATACAGTTTGTAAGTGATATAAGCGTCTGAGTGATTATTTTATAAGTGGATTGTGGGACTGCAGGGCTTGGGGAACCTGGAGAGAAGCCCTCCAGCAACAGACCCTTAATGTCCAGAGCTTTCCTGAGAAGATAAAAAGCCAGATGTCTCACCTGACGCTCAATCCAGATCTGAACATGAGATGAGTCACAGCTTTTTTTTTTTTTCACCTTAATTAACTTTTTTTTCTTGTTGTGTATGTGGTGGTGGTAGAAGGTAATTTCAGCTTACATGTTAAAGTCCATTGTCAAAGGAAGCTAAGACAGAAACTTCAGGCAGGAAATTGGAGACAGGAACTGAAGCAGACCATAGTGGGATGCTGCCTAATGGCTTGTTTATGTAACCCAGGGCTACCTGTCAAGTGCTGGCAGGAGAGTGGACTCTCCCACAACATGCTGGAGGAAACTTTTCAACTGAGGTTCCCTTTTCACATTGAAAAAGCTATCCAGCATAGGACCTGAATTCTTGGTCCTACATTTTTTTAATGCAGGGTATCATAGCACGTAATGGTTTGGGTTTTAGTTGCTGTTGTTAGTTTATGTTTCAGTTTTGAAATTAAATTTCTGAAATTTTCATACATAAGTATTATATTTGCATCATTTTCTCTCCTTTTCCTCCTCCCTCCAACTCATTTTAATACAAATAAGAAAAGTATTAGGTTTCATTATAGCATCTTCAAAGAGTTTATTTTACTGAATCTCTTCCTATCCCTTCCTTCATTCCTCCACCCTTGGTACCCTTCTGCTTCCAGCTACTTCCTTTCTGATTTCATGTCACATGTGTACCCTTGACCTTCCCTCCTTCCTCTTGTTCAGTTCTTATGGGATCATAAATACATATAATATTAACAGAAATGATCAGCATCTGAGAGAGAACATGTAGTATTTTTCTTTCTAGTATACCTCTACTGATATAATTGCACATGTATGCATACATGTTATTGCTGCAATTCATGGTGGCAAAGAAAAGGAATGCTTTAGTGTCCATCACTTAGTGAGCAGATGAGAATTAAGGTGCATATATTATCATGGAATTTTATTCAACTGAAAAGAAAAGTTAAATTTGCAGGAAAATTGGTGGATCTCAAAGCACCTTAAGCAAGATAACAGGGGCTTTTCTATGATCAGGTGGATGAGTTTGATGCTACCCTCCATTCTTGGTGCCTCTGCCCCACCCAGAGCTTCCTATTTCCAGCTTAGTGTGATCATTTTGTAGTCACAGTAGATGTGATATGAGCCTCAGAACAGAACTTCTAATACAATTCCTGCTCCTTAGCCACAAGGAGCCAACAAGTACCACAAGATTAAAAAGGTAGGTCCTGGAACAACTTGCTGATGATGTCTTTAAAGTTGATCATATGCAGAGTTGGTAAACATAACTCCCTTGGTGACCAGGCTGTTTACAACATATATAAGGAACTCTCATTACTAGATACAAGCATGTATTGATTTTCTTGGTGTGTGTGTGTGTGTGTGTGTGTGTGTGTGTGTGTGTGTGTGTGTGTGTGTGTGTGATGAGTGTACAGGAATGTGAGGTGTGAATACTCATGCTCATACATGTGGAAGTAAGAGCAGAATGTCTGACACCCTTTTCCTATTGTACCTCTGTTCTCTCCCTTACTGCTTTGAGACAGCGTCACTCACTGAACTGGAAGCTGGCCATTAAGGCTAAGCTGATGGACTAGGAAGCTCTGGGGATCCACTTGTCTCTGTCCCTAGTGCAGGCTGAAGCTACAAATACATGCAGACATACTGAGTTTTTCATATGGATGCTGTAAATTTTAAACCAGGTTCCTATGCTTGTAGAGCAAATGTTCTTACTGAGGCACTGTCCCAGGATGTCTTATAACCAAGATTGGTCTCAAATTTTCTATATACTTGGGGATTTTACCTTGAACTCTAGATACTGCTGCCTCCATCTTCCAAGTGCTGATATTATAGGCATGTTCTGTGACATATAGTTGTAATAGTATTTTCCTTGAGTAAATTATGAAAAAATATATTTTCAGAACAGTGATAAATTTAAATATTTAAGATTCTATAAGTTCCGATTTTATATTTCTGTCTATAGGATATTTATTTTTTCTTGAATTTTTGGAACACACCACACACACACACACACACACACACACACATACACACACCCTTCAAAACAAAATAGAGAAATCAGGAGATACACGATGCCAGCTTTGTATGGGGAGTTGTTTTTTCCTTCTACTCTGAAAGGTGTGCTTTTCCTAGGCTCTTCTCTGACGACTATTTGTATGTCAAAGTTGTCATCAGGCTTTGTATCTCTTTGGTGTTGAGGAGAGACCTACAATATAGGCCTTATATAAGTATTTCTAGAAATTAATGAGTACTATGAGCAGACATATATGCATACATGCACCATATGTGCATCACAAACTTACCACTTCTCTAAAATGAAAGCAGGAGGGAAAATTTAATCATTTTTTGGAGCAAATCTTAGTAATTTTCTTTTATGTTTTCCAATTTTGTGGAGATGAATTTTGGAGCTCCCCCTGAGTCCCATACCTTCATAAATTCCTCTGAAGAACAACAAGTGTTGGTGGTTTCAGAGTGTGCCATGTGGGACTGGTGGGCCAGCCACGGCACTCCAAGAAAAGTTGCAAAGGTCACCTGGGGTCCTAACTATGATCTTTATTGTCCTAGTATATGAGCTGCTATCATACAGCAAGACATGTGAAGCAGAATGCCAGCTTCTCTTCTGGCAAGACTTGTACCTCTGCTAACAAAATAAACTGAAGACTGATGAGAGTACTGTATAGACACATATCTCCCACCCCACCCCTGACAAAAATGTTCTGACTAGTCTAAAGGAAAACTGGTATTAAACCTTGCATTCAGTAGAGCATTTTTGGTTGTTCAAACTGCCTTGGAATGTGCCTCTCTTTCAAACTCAGTAGCACCCTGAGCATTAAATAAAAACATGGTGTGTGGAACGTGTTTAAGTATAAGGATTTGGAAACATTAGTCTAGTGCTAATGAAAAGTCATTAGATGACTCTCCATTTATTCAGCACAGCTGGATAAATACTTTTGTGTTTCACCTGAGGAAGGCTTTGCCATGAGACACTGCTTTTCATTTTTACTCTTTTGAGTGTGTGCTATATGTGTTCATATATATGCACATAATCATGCATACTCACAGAGGTCAAAGGAAGTTGTCAGGAGTCTTGTTATCTGGCTTTTTGCCTTATTCTCTTGAGACATGGCTTTCAAAAAAAATCTAGAGCTTGATTGACAGCTAGTGAATTCCAGAAATCCTCTGTCTTTACCTTCAGCAATTCTGGTATTCACACACAGTTACATGGGTGATAGGGGCCTGAGCTCAGGTATTCATGCTTGTTGAGCAGACATTCCTATCCTCTGACTCACACCCTATACACACCCAGGCACACCTGCTGGGAATGGTGCTGCCTACTGAAGGTTGGTCCTTCCTACATCAAGAATCTTCCAAGATATTGTCTCAGACACAGCCGCTAGACAATCTGATCTGGCCAAAGTCTCAATTAAGACTCCCTTAGATGACTGTGTTAAGTTGTCAGCTGAAGCCAACTATAGTAGTTTGTAAGATGTACATTAAAGAAAATTTCTAGGTAAACACTCTATGAGCTGAACTATATAGGTACAAGATGTACTTGTGTGAAAATGGCCTTATGCAAACCAGTACCATGTTTACATAAACGTATATAGTGCAAATTAGTAAAAATAATATCAATGATAATAATAAACTTTCTGCTTACAGAAAGTGAGCACCTAATGAAAATGTGAATGTAGAGATAAATTATTCTAGGTACAAGAACATCCCAGTGCTGCCTTAGCCATATTCACATTGATTTGGCTTTCTGTTGAAAAAATACAAATACTTGTTAAGTGGTGGAAAAATAAGACAAGATACAATTTCTGCCCTGAAACATCTGTCCTTCACAATGGAGTTATATACCAAAATTCTTCCTTTTACTTCATTAACTTCAAATTGTGTACTTTGAACTTCTTTATATCTCTCCCATGGAGGTACTAAAGGTCTAGTCAATTTAGATTTAGCCAAATTCTATGATAAGTCTAAAATTTATCCCATTTGAATATTCAGCAACTTCAACACAGGTGATGTTTTTCTTTTTCTTTAATGAATTTTCTCTTGGCTTCTAAAACTTCTTCTCCTTTCATTGTCCTGATCTATGAGAATCTAGCTGGCTTTCTCTTGATGAACTGATCCTGACAATGAGCTTCTAGGTTTTGTCTACCCACTGAACTATGGCTTTTGCTGTTTATCTTCCTCTCTGTACTGATAGCTCTGGACGTCTTGACCATATTTATATTTCATTTCCATGCGGAAGAATCCCAAATCTTGGAGATTGCAAGCAGAAAATGTTTATGTGAGAGGAAACAGGCAATATGCTGCACTAATTTTCAGTTTTCTAACATCCAGGAAATATATGCAGCTGTGATGAAGTTTTCCCATAACCAGAAAAAGGAAACTACATCAGGTCACCAAAGGAGCATCAGCAATTAAGGAAAATGCCATTTGGGTATAGAGGTGTCTCTATATCCATGTTTCATGACTTTTCCTCGAGAGATGTAACAAAATATCTGTTCTCTCCAGATATGGCATCTAGACACACCAAAGAAACAGTGCCATCCCAGTCTAGTTAAGGGGACTAAAGAGTTCCCTGGGCTCACTGACATGGTGAAAGGGGCTACCAACAAGAACACAGGGGACTCCAAGGCAACTGCAAGCAGGAGTGAGAAATCCTGCAGCTCCCTGTGGGACTTTCAGGGAGCCTGGCAAGGTGAAGAGTAGTTGTGCTATTGCTACTGATTATATATTCTTGAGGATGGGACTTGTGAATTTTACAAGTTTCAGGATCTCATATTTACTTCTGAATCATAATGAGTTTCCCTCCTAAGAGACTTCTCATTTTGAAGAAATTTCTAGACAACACAGTGTAATATTTTGTGTGGTAGCAAAATGATCATTGAAAACCAAAACAGGTATTTTATTCCTTCACTTCCCTGCTTTGCTCCACTTTTATTTGCATAATTAAGAGACAACTCAAACTTAGGCTTCAAACAAAATTCTGAACTCAGTGGTTTTCCAGGTTTATCTCTAGTCACTTATTTAGGGAACCACTTATCTAGACTCGGAAGCAAAGGAAACAATAATCAAAGAAATAAGAAGCTAAAATAGGGAACTAGGAGATGGCTCAATGTAACAACACATTTACTGTACAAGTAATTTTTTGATTCCCATGAATGCTCTTAAATGTCAGGAGGATATGTAAGTCCACGTGCAATTTCAGCCATGGAAGTTAGAGATGGTACCATCACAGAAAGCTGGTTTACAAGATTAGCTATATTGGTGAGCTCTAGCTTTCATTGAGTGATTCTGATTCAGGGAATAAGATGGGAAGCAGATGAAGATAATTTTCAACATCAACTTTTCAACTCCTGTGCCTGTGAACACATGTACATGTACACACCTGTGTGTCAAACACATGCAAATATGTATTCATACATGTGTGCACTACACACATGGAAAAAGGAAAATCACAAGATACTTATATTTTTTACTGTTTCTTTTACATCACAGACTGATGATTCAACAGGTTTTGTCAGGTCTTCATTTAATATCTCTAGCCTATGCCCATTCACTCCATATCATTTCATGTGGCCTGTCCCAGGAGGATAATCTTTGGTTTTGTAAGCCTTGCAATGACCCTTGAATGCTATTGATTTTGTTTGTTTGTTTTACTTTTCTCATGGGATATATTTTGGTCACATTATTCCTCCTTCCCCAATTCCTATCAGATTTTCTCCACCACTCTCCTCACCCAACTTCACATTCTCTCTCTCTCTCTCTCTTTCTCTCTCTCTCTCTCTCTCTCTCTCTCTCTCTCTTTCTCTCTCTCTGTCTTTAAAAATAAGTAAAATCAAGATAAAATTAAAACAAATGAAAACCCAATAAGGCAAAAATATGAAAATAAAACAAAAAGAACACAAGGATGCATGGAGTCCATTATGTTGGTTAATTATTCCTGGGAATGTGGCCTGCCCTGAATTATGGGTGATATATTCTGTGACACTCCATTGAAAAGAATTTATTTCCCTGTTCCCAGAAGGTATCAATTTCAAATAGTTTCTTGTTAAGGCTGGCACTTGGTTTCCAATTCCCTATCTCAGTGTTAGATTTCTGTTTGATTTGAAAGTGTGCATGCTGCCACAATCTCTGTGAGCTCCTATGTGTATTGTACTTGTTATATCTGGAGGAAACTGTATTCTTGGAGTCATCTGCCATGTCTGGTTCTTGCAAACTTTTTGCTTCCTCTTTTTCATAGGTCCTTGAGGCTTGGAGTGGTGTTGGATAAAGAAATCCCATTTAGAGTTAAATGATCCAAATTTTCTCACTGTCTACACATTGTCTGGCTGTGGGTTAATTATCCATTAATTATCATCTGTTGCAACATGAAGCTTCACTGATTAGGTTTGACCAATGTACTGATTCTCTTTTCGAATGTTACTGCTTTTTAAATAAGAGCACAGCCCTCTTAACCTAATATCTGCATGCCTACAATAGCCTTTGCAACTCCATATGTAAGGCTATGCTGAGACCCATACCTCAGAGCCTGTTCTATGCCTACTGCTTTCCTCAAGTAGCTTTATTGTAGCTTCATTGTTTCTAATAATCATGCATGTTTGTAAGTTGTATCTCTCAACCACACTGTAACCTTGGTCTGAACATATAATGTATTCACTGTGCATAGTGCATTCATCACTCCACACACCACAAAACAATGTTACCTGAAACACCTTAGCTTTGATTTATAGTACTTAATGTTGCAAATGGCAGTGTTTCAATGTATGCACACAGATTTCTGCTTCCTTAGACAATTATTAATATTTCTCTAGCAACATCTACATGTCAGATCAGTATATCTTTGGATTGCATTCATGTTAAAATGTTAGATTAAAGAGTAGTGTTGGGGCCAATTGCTTCACTGTCATGTGGGGCTAGTCAGATTTCATGCATGGTCACTCAGCAAAGATGCCTGAGGAAACTCAAAACCAAGACCAACCAATGGAGGAGGAAGAGTTTGAGACTTTTGCCTTACAGACAGAAATTACCCAGTTAATGTCCTTGATCATAAATACTTTCTATTAGAATAAAGAGGTCTTTCTGAGGGAGCCCATTTAAGATTTATCATATTCTCCAAATAAAAAGCAGATACAAGTGTTTTATAGATCCTACACACACAGTCTCATTCCTATCAAACAAGATCAAACCCTTACTGTTGTAGATACTGGAATTGAAATGATCAAGGCTGAGTTGATCAATAACCTTGGCATTGTTTCCAAGTCTGGCGCCAAAACCTTCATGGAGGCTTTTCAGACTGGTGCAGATATCTCTATCATTGGCAAGTTTGGTGTTGGTTTTTCCTCTGCAAATTTGATTGCTGAGAAAGTTACTGTGATCATCAGGTTTAATTATGATGAGCAGTGTGCCTGGGAATCTAGGGCAGAGGAATCATTCACAGTGGGGACTGACATGGGGGAACCAATGGGTCTTGGAAATAAGGCTATCTTACATCTGAAAGAAGAACAAACCCAGGATTTGTGAGAAAAGAGAGTCTTGGGGATTGTGAAGGAAAATTCTCATATTATTGGCTATCCTATTACTCTCTCAAGGAGAAGGAATGTGATAAGGAAGTCAGTGATGATGAGGCTGAAGAAAAAGAAGAGATAAAGAGGAGGAGAATGAAAAAATAAATGGATTCTGATGACAAGCCTGAAATAGATCTTGGTCCTAATGACAAAGAAGAAAAGAAGATAGTGACAAAAGAAGGAGGAGGAGTAGAGGAGGAGGAGGTGAGGAAGAGGAGAAGGAGGAGGAAGAAGAAGAAGAAGAAGAAGAAGGAGGAGGAGGAGGAGGAGGAGGAGGAGGAGGAGGAGGAGGAGGAGAAGGAGAAGGAGAAAAGGGAGAAGAAGAACTTTGATCAAGAAGAACTCAATAAAACAAACTCTATTTGGACCAGAAAACCAGTTCTACAAGCACTTAACCAGCATAAGATTGAGAAGAACATTTGGCAGGAAAGTATTTTTGTTATTGTTGAAGGACAATTGGAATTCCAGAGTCGTCTTCTTGTCCCAAGACATGCTTCTTCTCACCTGTTTAAAAGAAAAAAAATCAACTTGTATGTTCTTTCATAATAGATAACTATGAGGAGTTAATCCCTGATTTTCTGAATTTCTTTTCTCTATTAAAAAAATCACATTTTTACTTACTTTACACAACAACCTCAGTTTCCCCTCCCTCTTCTCATCTACCCTTCTCCCCTTCCACTCCTCCTCCATCTCCATTTAGAAAGGGGCATGTCACCCATGGGCTTGATCAAATCATGGCACATCAAATTGAGGCAGGACTGAACTCTTCCCCTTGTGTCAAGGCCCTGCAACATAATCCAGCATGGGTAACAAGTTCCCAAAACCATAGCGGAGTGGGTGATTCTAAGGATATCTCTTTAAATATTTCCTTAGAAAAGTTTCAGCAAAGCAAAGCAAAATTTTGAAAGTTATCAGAAATAATTTGGTCAAGAAATGCTTATAACTATTTACTGAACTGGCAAATGATAGAAAGAACTACAAAAAAGTTTTGTGAGCATTTCTTAAAAAACATAAACCTTGGAAGTAACTCTCAAAATCAGAAGAGACTTTCAGTGCTACTGCAATACTACACATCTACTTGTGGAAATGAGATGGTTTCTCACAAGGTCTAACATGGTGATATTTTATTTGTGCTAAAATGTGATTTTATTTGTATGTTAATAAAGTTGCCTTGGGATCAGAGCTAAGAGCAAGCTATCAGAGATAAGATCAAGTCATTAAGCATACATCTGGCAATGGTAACACATGCCCTTAATGCGATCACAGGGCAGACAGAGTTTGTGTGTTCAAGGACACAGCCAGAATGGGGACACAGGCCATTAATATCAGTACCAACCATAGAGACCTAGAGGTCTGTATAGACAGGCAGTGACGAAGAAGTCATGTGGTTGGTTTTAGAACCAATGAAAAGGCAGAACAGAAAGTCAATAAAAATACAGACCCACAGGAAGTAGGTCTTTTTGTCAGGGGAAGGATAACAGCAACAGTGAGGGGTAAGAAGGCAGTCTTAGCTCTTGGCTGCTGCTCAATCTCTGGATTTTTAACTCTGCATTTGGCTCTGTGTTTTTCATTTAATAAGACCATTTAGAATTACATCTACAGACTAATGCACCAAAATGAAAAAAACCAGAAGCATGTCTCTTTTATCACAGGTGAAACCAGGAATTAACTCACTAACACAGTCTTTTTGCAACATCTCGAAGAAAGAATGGCTTAGAAGTAATCTATATGAATGATCCCATTGATGAGTATTGTGTCCAACAGCTGAAGGGATATGAGGCCAAAACTTTGGTGTCAGTTACCAAAGAAGGACCGAAAATTCCAGATAAAGAGGAGAAAAAGAAGCAGGAAGAGAAAAAGACAAAATTTGAAAACCCCTGAGAAATTATGAAAGATTATGTTGGAGGAAAAGGTGGATACAAGGTTTGTGTCAAACCAGTTTGTGACATCTTCATGCTGTATTGTCACAAGCACATAGGGGTGGATAGCAAACATTAAGAGAACTGTGAAAGCTCAAGCTCTCAGAGACAACTCAACAGTGGATTACATGGAAGCCAAGAAGCACTTGGAGATAAACTCTAATCACTCCGTTACCAAAACCTTAAGGTAAAAGGCAGAGGCTGAAAAGACTGACAAGTCAGTGAAGGATCTGGTCTTCTTGCTCTCTGAAACTGCACTCCTGTCTTCTGGCTTCAGTTTTGAAGATCCCCAGGCACATGCTAACAGGATCTATAGGATGATCAAGCTTGGTCAAGGTCTTGATGAGGATGATTCTACTATGGATGATATTAGTGCTCCTGTAACTGAAGAAATGCAGCCCCTGGAAGAAGATGATGGCATATCACAAATGGAGGATGTAGATTAAACTTCCCCAGAAGAATCACATATACAATGCTTACCTTCATTCATTCTGATAATCACATTTTCCATGATTTTTGTTTGTTTTCCTAACATTTAAAATAGCTGTGTGGCATGGATACTAAGGGGAAGATATAATTTCTTTCTACTTCTGGTACTGTGAAACTATTGGTTTGATTCAACAGGCTAACAAAATGTTTGTTGGGAGAAATAACATATCCTATTGTTAACTTTGTGCTCCGAAGTGTTTTGCTGTGGAACTGGATTTTTTATTAGACCAAATCATTTGTCATTGAAGTGTTCTTTGACATATCATTAAAAAAAAAAAAAGATGGCTTAAGTTTCATCTTAAATTTTTATCCCATTAGTTCATTCTACATGTATGAGTGTTAGAAGTAAGAACACAAGCTGAAACAACTTGACAGAGTAATTCCCATATGGCTTTTTTCCCCCAAAGTACTGACAAGAAAGCCCTAAACTTCCCTAGGTGCTATAACTCAGCAGGGTTATGAAAGAAAATACAGTGCCTAATCACATTCTGCTTTAAAAGGTAAATACAAATGAGATAAAAAGAAAAAAATGTTGTTGGAGTTACTGAGTTGAATTTTCATTTAAAAATAATTAAATGAATTTTGCCTTAGGATTAGAACAAAATTTATAACAAGTTCTGAAATGGGCCAAAACATATTTTTACAATACTGAGGATTATAAAATCAAAACATCAGTCAACTATGAACAATTTTTAAGATGCTGTATGCCCTATAATATCAAAAATGCTCATAAGATTTAGTTATTTATGCAGAGTAAATAAGTATAACTTTCTCATTCACATGAAAATCTGCTTTTGCCTTGAAAAGTGGTGAAATTACATTTATTCCAAAATAAATTAATTTTTTGCAAATAAGTATTTTGACAAGTAAATTAATTTATTGTTAATAAAATTTAATTTGTGCATATGAATATTGGTAAACATAATTAAATACCTCTATATTCTCATTCTATAAATGTCCATGGGCAGAAAGGAGGTCACAGATAGAAAGAATTTAAGAAGGCTGACTTCATACAACTAATGATTTTCACATTTACTTAAATTTTGGCACCAAAAAAAAAATCTACTTAGAGGAGTGTGGTGGTAATCTAATTGTACAGAATTATTATTTTGATTGTATGTTAATAAATAAAGTTGTCTGGGGGTCAGAGCTATTAGAGCCATAGCAAGAGTGTGGCGGTGGTGGCACACGCCTTTAATCCCATAGATATCTGTGTGTTCAGGGTCAGAGCTATTAGAGCCATAGCAAGAGTGTGGCGGTGGTGGCACACGCCTTTAATCCCATAAGATCTCTGTGTGTTCAGGGATACAGTCAGCATTGGAGACATATACCTTTAAGACCTAGGGGGCTGTACATTCAGACAGTGACGAGGCAGTCATGTGTTTGGGTTTACAACCAATGAGAAGGCAGAACAACATACTATAAAAAAACGAACCGACAGGAAGTAGGTCTCTTTTCGCGAAGCTGGGACAGCAGGAGGAAGGGTGAGATTTTAGCTCTGAGCTCTGACCTCTCGGCTTTCTCTTTTACATTGTTTCTGTGTTTCTTATTTAATAAGACGGTTGGTTACATCAATAGAGGAGCTTTATTGAGTGCTTCATCTGAAGTGATGGCACTCTTCCTCAGGCCATTTCTGAATGTATGATTATTATTTTAATTATAATTGGGGATTTTATTACACATCTCTGACTTTACTTGTTCATTATGATCCAAGACATTAAACTGCTAGACACAAGTCAGAACTTTGTTTTGCTCACATTCTCCAGAGGCAGAGACTATGTACACTTTTTTAAAGTCAGAGACATGATTACATGGCTTGTTTGTCAGCCAGCCTAGATGAATTGATAAGTTTTATACTCAGTGAGACTCTTTCTCAAAATATGAGTTGTAGAGTGATTGAGGAAGACCCAGCCTAGACCTCTCTTCTCCACATAATACCTCATTAAACAAATGCACACACACATGAAAACACACATATGCACACACACACACATGCACAGACACACAATTATACATGCTAAATTCTATGCATAATGTAGACTAAAATAGATGTCACTTTTTCATATATCTGTGATTTCATTACTAATGAGGGGTTTATAACTTCCTTCTCTCTACTGTGACAGAGGTAGAACTTGCTAGGAAATGAAATAGTGGGAGAGTTTTAGACACTAACAAAATATGTGGCTTTCATTACTCCCCACAGGAAATGTGGGAGCACAGTTTGGAAAATGGTTTTCCAGTCCTTCAGCAATCTGTCCCTTCTGAGTCAGCAACACAACAGAAGAGCAAAATCACCACATTTTTTTTTACACTCAGCAATCGATCATAAAAGGTATGTTCCAGGCAGTATAATGGCACAAATCATTTTCTCCAAACACCAGGAAAAAAATGGCCAAGTGCACAATTTGTGGCAATGCCATGTTTTGTTCTTTTTTTCCCTTCACAGTGTTTCCTTTAAAGAAACAAAGAGACAGTCCATAGTAGAATTACAGCATGTAGATTAAGATTAAGCAATGTGTGACAGCCAAATTATATATATTTTGAGTGGGCCAGACAGGACTCCCAACCTCAAATTTCTTTAATAGCATCTCACACTCTGTAAACCTCAGTATTTAAAATACATTTCCTCAAAAATTTGAAATATCTCCTGCATTTAACGTTGTAAATTAAATTAAAAGACACCTCTTCTCCTCTCTCCCTTATTCCTTACTAACTCTGCTAATGTCTTTCCTCAATAATGCACAGTTTGTGTATTTACTCATAATAAATACATGGAATAAACATGATTGGTTTCTGGGGTGCGAGAACCAAACATGGGAATTTCTTTTTTTTTTTTTTTTTGAGAATATAAGTTGTTCTTTAAATTCAGCTGTGATATTAATTCACCTCAGACAATTTTTCTATTATTCTATTAGACTTAAACTTTTTAAATCCTTTTTATGATTTTTTTATTCATTTCACATACCAATCATCCTTCCTCATCCCACCCCTCCAGGCTTCCCCCCACAACTCACCACCTATTCCCTCCTTCAACAAGGTAAGTCCTCCCATGGGAAGTCAGCAGAACCTGATACATTCAGTAGAGACCGGCCCAAGCCCCTACCCCTGCATCAAGACTGTGCAAGGTGTCCGACCATAGGTAGTGAGCTCCAAAAAGCCAGCTCACTCACTAGGGATGGATCCTGATCCTACTGCCAGGGGATCCCTTAAGCAGATCAAGCTACACAAGTCTCTCAATTATGCAGAGGGCCTAGTCCTGTCCCATGGAGGCTCCACAGCTGTTGGTCTAAAGTCCATGAGTTAGCACTAGCTTGGTTTGGTTATCGCTATAGGTTTCCCCATCATGATCTTGACACAGACAACCCTCCCTGCTTGCTCATAAAATCCCTCTTCCCTCTCTTTGAGTGGACTCCTGGAGCTCGGTCTGGTGATTGTCTGTGGATCTCTTCAGCTGCTTCCAACAGTTACTGGATAAAGGCTGTATGACAGTTAAGGTATTCACCAATCTGATTACTGGAGTAGGTCAGTTCAGGCACCCTATCCACTATTGCTAGTAGTTTAAGCTGGGGTCATCCTTGTGGATTTTGGGGAACTTCCCTAGCACCCAGTTTCTCCCTATCCCCATGATCTCTCCCTCTATCATGGCATCTCTTTCATTACTCTTCCACTCTGTCCCTGTGCAAGCTCAACCATCCCACTCTTTTATGTTCTCTTCCCCCATGCACTACTCTCCATTGTCCCCGATCCCCAGGTTACTCATGGAGAGCTCATTTATTTCCCCTTTCCAGGGCTATCCATGCTTCCCTCCTAGGGTCCTTCTTGTTAGCTAGCATCTCTGAAGCTGTGGGTTGTAGTCTGATTATCCTTTGCTTTATATCTAGTATCTACTTATGGGTGAGTACATGCCATGTTTGTCCCTCTGAGTCTGGGTTACCTCACTCAGGATGATATTTTCTAGTTCCATCCATTTGCCTGCAAATTTCATGATGTCATTGTATTTTTACTTCTGAGTAGTACTCCACATTGTGTATATGTACCATATTTTCTTTATCCATTCTTCAGCTGAGGGGCATTTAGGTTGTTTCCAGGTTCTGACTATTATGAATAATGCTGCTATGTTGAGTATGTGTCCTTATGGTATGATTGAGCATTCCTTGGGTATATGCCCAAGAGTGGTATAGCTGGGTCTTGAGGAAGATTGAGTCCCAATTTTCCGAGAAAATGCCATACTGATTTCCAAAGTGTCTGTACAAGTTTGCAGTCCCGCCAATAGTGGAGGAGTGTTCTCTTTGTTCCACATCCTCTCCAAAAGAAGCTGTTATCAGTGTTTTTGATTTTAGCCATTCTGACAGGTGTAAGATGGTATTTCAGAGTCGTTTTGATTTGCATTTCCCTGATGACTAAGGATGTTGAGCAATTTCTTAAATGTCTTAAATTTAAAATTTCTTAAATTCTTCTGTTGAGAATTCTTTGTTTAGCTCTGTAGCCCATTTTTTAATTGGATTGTTCAGTATTTTGATATCCAGTTTCTTGAATTCTTTATACATTTTGGAAATCAGCCCTCTGTCCAATACAAGGTTGGTGAAGATCTTTTCTCATTCTGTAGGCTGCTGTTTTGTCTTATTTACTGTATCCTTTGCCCTACAGAAGCTTCTCAGTTTCAGAAGGTCCCATTTATTAATTGTTGCTCTCAGTGTCCATGCTACTGGTGTATATTTAGTAAGTGGTATCCAGTGTCAATGCTTTCAAGACTACTTTCTCTTCTATCAGGTTCAGTGTAGCTGGATTTGTGTTGAGGTCTTTGATCCACTTGCATTTGAGTTTTGTGCATAGTGATAGATATGGATCTATTTGCAATCTTCTACATGTTGACATCCATTTATGCCAGCATCATTAGTTGAAGATACTTTCTTTTTCCATTGTACAATTTTGGCTTCTTTGAAAATTCAAGTGTTCATAGGTGTGTGGATTAATGTCAGGGTCTTAATTTTGATTCTATTATCACGTGTAACTGTTTTTATGCCAATACCAAACTGTTTTTATTACTATAGCTCCATAGTAGAACTTGAGGTCAAGAATGGTGATGCCTCGAGAGGTTGCTTTATAGTACAGGATTGTTTTAACTTTTCTATTTTTTTTTTGTTTTTCCTTATGAAGTTGAGTGTTGTTCTTTCCATTTCTGAGAAGAATTGTGTTAGGATTTTTGATGGGGGTTACACTGAATCTGTAGAATGCTTTTGGTAAGATTGCCATTTTTACTATGTTAATCCTACCTATCCATGAGCATGGGAAATCTTTACATTTAATTTCTTTCTTCAGAGACTTAAAATTCTTGTCATACAGGTCTTTCACTTGCTTAGTTAAAGTTACCCATGGTATTTTATATTATTTTTGGCTTTTGTAAAGGGTGATGTTTCTCTGATTTTTTTCTCAGCTCATTTATTATTTGTATGTAGAGAGCCACTGAGTATTTTTTTTTTATTTAATCTTGTATCCTGCTACATTACTGAAGGTGTTAATCAGCCATAGAAATTCTCTTTTAGAATTTTTGTGGTCACTTACGTATACTATCATATCGTCTGCAAATAGCAAAAGTTTGACTTTTTCCACATAGACTGACCATAGATATCTCTTTCCATGACAGCCAGTTTGGAGCAGTTTGGTCTCTCTCCTTTCATATGTGTTTGCCTTGTTACAAGATAGCTTTTTCCATTCTTCATCTGAAATCTCTTGAGCCAGGTTTCTGATTTCTCCATTTGTCCTGGCATTTTGCTTTTCCATATTCTAACCAGAATGGCTCATTGACTTCTGCTGACAAGATTCAAGGTGTTCTCCATCACAGAACTCAAAATTCTTCCTCATTCCTCTTACAAATTAGTTCAAATGTGTTAAAAGTGACATAGCTGTTTGTCACAAAAATGCTGGTACCAATTTTCTGTTTTAGTTCCTTTTTATTGGTTTGATGAAATAACTGATGTAGAATTTTCCTTTACACTGTGTGAATATCTATCACTGTGATTAGTTTAATAAAGAAGTTCACAGGCCAATATCTGGACAGGTTGAGGTTAGGTGGGACTGTCAGATAAAAAGCGATGGCAAAGAAGAGGAGTTTTCAGACTTGCAAGAAAATGTAAAGAAAGCAGAAGATGAGCTTGCCATACTGAGATAGAATACTGAGACATGTGGCAGAGTGTAGATATGAAATACAAGTTAATTTAAAATACAAGAGTTAGCTCGTAACAAGCCTGAGCTATTGGCCAAGCATTTATAATAAATACTATATCTTTGCATGGTTATTTGGGAACTGGCTTATGGAAAAGGAAAGTCACCCTACAACTTTATTAAAAAAACACGTTAAGAAAAGCAGCATTTATATTGCCTCACGGTTTTTATGTATAGTCTATCATGATGGGAAAGGAACAGCACATGTCACACTGTGATGGAAGAAATATGAGGCAGCTGGTAATATCACATTTGGAATCACGGCAAAGAGAGGGATAGATCCTGGTGCTCAATTTATTTTCTTACTACTTAAAATGAGAGCTTGGTTATGGAAATAGTGCATATTTTTTTCTTTTGTCCCACCTGTCCCACAGACCACTTATAAAATAATCACTGAGAAGCTTATATTAATTATAATTGTTGTATGGCAATTAGCTCAGGCTTATTACTGACTAGCTCTTACACTTAAAATAACCCATAAATTTTATCTATGCTTAGCTATGTGACTTGGTACCTTTTCTTAGTTCTGCATTTTTCATCTTGCCTCCTTCATGTCTAACTGGTGACTCCTGACTCTACCCTTCCTTTTCCAAGATTTCCCCTTTTCTGGTTATTCCACCTATACTTCCTGCCAGGCTACTGACCAATCAGCAATTTATTTATCAACCAAATCAGAACAACACACATTCACAGCATACAGAAAGACATCCCCAACAGACAGGTGTATTTTAATGATAATTTTAATTATGATCCTACAATAACATTAATTTCTTATTTTTTTTTGAATTTATACTATACCTAAAACAATTAAAACCTTGTAGTACAAATATAAGAACTAATGCATAATATGTACTTCAATTAAGAGTAAGACAATCATACAAATATAATCAAGTAATTTTCAGCAAGTTCACCAAAATAATTAGGGGAAAGGGAAGAGTCTTTCATCAAATGATTCTCTTCCTTTGTACATACAGTGTAATGAACCTAGCTACAGATTCCTACTGTATGCAGAGATCAATCAAAAATTGACAATAAGAAGAATTCTGGTTGCATTTTCTTTTCAAATGATACTATTAGAAAAGAAAGCAACCAATAGAGGGAGGAACCACATTTGAAAATCATTTGTCTGACAAGAAACTGGCATCTAGAATGTAAAAAGAATTTTTCAGTGAAATAATAAAAGATAAATAACTCAATGTAAAATGAGAAAATGATTTCACAAACCACCTCTGTGTCAAAGAAGTAGAAATGGTAAATACACATATAAAAAGATGGGCAACATTACAGCCACTTTGAGATAGCAACCAGAGTCTGTGCATCCTTTTGTACCTGATGTGACTACAAGGTTAGATGTTAATGAAAATGTTTAAGAGGGTGTGGAAAAGTTGATAGCCCAGAGTGCTGGAGGATAAGCAGTTCTGGCAATTTAGTAGAGACCTCAAAAGTCTACTTTCGAAACCAAACAACAGGACATTATAGAAAAGTAAGTAGAAGCATTAAATAAAATGTGCTAACAAATCTGAACACACTCAGGTGAAGATATTTCCCTTGTTTTGAATCTAACTTCCCTCTGTCATCTCAAAGTTCAGGGTGCTTGGGCTAAGATGCCACCATAATTATAATCAAGTCAAATCATACTTTGGAATTATTTTTACCAAATCAATCATAAAGAGACGTCTGTATTTCTATACTCGTAATTCTGAGACAATCATGGTGCATTACTTACAGGTTTGCATGTACCCACCTATGTCTTGGTTTGTACTATTGGTCACACTATTCACTATCAAACAGTAGTAAAATTGTCCAGGAAACTTTACCTTCATTTTGAAATGTTTGGTCTGATTCTTCTGTTTTCTTCCTTTATGTACTTGCTATTCTCTTTTCTTTTACTTTAACCCAAATCTATATTTAGAAAACCTGTTTGATAGTCACCTGCACAAAATATGTTTGTGTCACTAACTCATTCATTTAGGGCCTGGAGTTTCCAGTTGCCTCTCAAACCAATGTAAGAGACCCAGCAAAGAGGGAACATTCTAAAACAGTGAGTTTTAACATAGGGGACAAATGACCCTATCACGGTGGTCACATAAAACCATCCAACAACATAGATATTTGCATTATGACTCATGGCAGCATCAAAATTACAGTTATGAAATAGAAATGAAAATAATTTCATGGTTGGGCATCTCTACAACATGAGTAACTGTATTAAAGGGCCACAGTATTACAGAGGGTGAGAAAGACATAGAGGTTTGATACATCCAGGCTCTATTATAAGGAAAAAGAGCTTGTCTGCCCAATCATAATCACAGCTTTGCCCTCCTCACAGGCTGAGGCTACAGCCTTCACATAGCAGATACATTGGTGATCTCCCTACACATAGCTGATGAGCTTAAGTTAAAAAAAAAAAAAAAAAAAAAAAAAAAAACCACTCCATAAAGACCTGCTGACATGTCCCATATAAATGTGTCCTTATGATTGATTTCCTGTAGGTATACAACTTAAAGATGTCTAAATCGATAGTAAAATGAATTCAGTGTTTTTAAGCTTGTGTCAAGCAGGCTTTGAAGATCTCTATTTGCTTTTCTATTTGGAGTGTGTGTGTATGTTTTAAGAGTGGCTAGTGGGTAAATTAGCTCAACTGTCAGAATCTCAATTCAATACTGGGCTAAGCTGATCAGCAGCAAGGACAAGTTACAAAACCAATCAAAACAGTTATCACCACACAGCACTTCTAGCTGGTGTGTTCTCTTTGGTCCCTACTTGTGGTGGTATTCTAATTGTACTGAAATCTGATTTTGATTGTATGTTAATAAATAAAGTTGCCCGGGGGTCAGAGCTATTAGAGCCATAGACAGAGTGTGGCGGTGGTGGCACACGCCTTTAATCCCATAGATCTCTGTGTGTTCAGGGATACAGCCAGCATTGGAGACATATGCCTTTAAGACTTAGGGGGCTGTATATTCAGACAGTGACGAGGCAGTCATGTGTTTGGGTTTGCAACCAATGAGAAGGCAGAAAAACATACTATAAAAAAAAAGAACAGACAGGATATAGCTCTCTTTCGGGAAGCTGGGACACTGCAGGCGGAAGGGTGAGATTTTAGCTCTGAGCTCTGACCTCTCGGCTTTCTCTTTTACATTGTTTCTGTGTTTCTTATTTAATAAGACGGTTGGTTACATCAACACCTACTGCAAACCCTTCTAAGAATTTATCCTGGAGGCCAACTCAGGGAGAGTTGCATTTTTTTCGATGAAGTTGACTGTGGCCCTAAATCTTGAAAATGGACATAGAACAAATTCCTTGACGGAAATATCTGCTTCCTATTTATCTCCATAGTCTCTTCTTGTACTGAGCTTACTGAATGATTGTCAGGTCTGACTCACTTCTCACTGAGAGCATAATGCATAGACTTTCTCCAATGATAAAACAACATCTCCTGTAAGCATTCAATCTATCCGTGTTCCCTGGGTTTGCAAAACAGGATGCTCTTTCCTTTTGCTTGGCTCTTCCCTTCATTCAGGTACCAATTGATTGCTTTAGAAAAGTCCTGTATCAATAAGGCCTAAACATTTCAGAAGAAAGAAAACAAAACAAAATGCTAGCAGACTTACTGAAAAGGAAAACTGACTTCTTAAAAGAATGTTAAACCACTTAAACATAAACATGCAGAAATGATAGGGTATTCATTGCAGCAATGGAAAAAGTTATTGAATGTGGTCATGGTTACAGAGAATATAATAACTAACATTGATTATGCAACTACTAGGTTTAGTTCTTTAGTGAAAGCTTCATTGTATATGAACCTTCAGTTTTATCACTGCTATTTATCAATCGGTTCCTGTGTATGTGATTCTGACCTGGATGGATGTCTTCTACTCTGTGTAAGACCTCTATAGTTAACCAACAACACAGTATGAAGCTTTCATTTTTTCTCTATCACTCTCTTGGTTACTCCCCCACCACTGTGATAATACACCTGCAAAGAAGTTAATGAAGAAAAAATGTTTACAGCTCAAGGGAGATACAGTCCAGCTAGCCAGAAGACATAGCAGCAGGGAAAGCATAGTGTCAGGAGCAGATGGCTGGGTCATCATCACACTGCATCAAAACTCAGAAAGCAGAGTGAAAAGGACGTGAGGTCAGGGTATAAAACTCTCAAGGACTGACCAAAGTATCTCACACTGAGGTTCCTCCTCATACAGGTTCCAAAACCTTTCCAAACAGCACCATCATCTGGGATCCATGTATTCAAACATGTGAACTTGTGGAGACACTTCACATTCAAACTACAAATGTTTGAATCCATGGTATTCAATGGTATGATCCATACTTCATGTGATGATAAAGTTGTAGTCACTACGTTAGCCGCTACTTAAAACAGTATCAACACATGTGATTCATATACACACCTATGTAAATGGCAATATCACCCAATTTTGTTTGCCTCACATGGTGTCAACTTCATTTAAACTGTTACAATCAACCTGTGGGCAATTTCAAGTACAGGAAATTATGGTTTAGAGATGTTAAAGTGCTATTGCCTAAGGTCATACAGGTAGAGAGTTTCAGCCTCTTGAATTCTCTGTTGGTCAGTCTGGTACAGCAGCCGAATAGATCAATTCAAGATAGTTTGTTTATCTGTTTGTCTCCATAAGAGTTTTACTCTGGGCACATAAACACAAAGGAGATCCTCTTTGCAGGTTGTTCTGCAGATTTGAAACAGAAGCTCTTGCAAAAAGCCTCATAAACTCACTCCTGACCTTTTAAGAATGAAATGAAATGGCACATAATTGAGAATCTAAGAGTGCATTTAAAAATGAAATCTCATTTATTCAAACTATGATTAAGGTTATAGATTTAATTTGAACTTTAAAGGAGTATTTTGTAAACCCTCCTTATTCAAGACAATGAATATCCTTCTCAGCTATTTTACTTATAAGAGATGAAAAGCAGAGTTCAGCAACCAAGAATAAATATTCTGAAATGGAAAACAAAGAAAACAGAATTTTTGTGAAACATGTCAAGTAAACAGGACCCATTAGTAGAAATTAAAATATAGAAAATAAAAAGACCACATACAATGTAGCCCTTATGGTGTAGTAATTACTACCCTTCTGCTTTTGTTACTTATGATAGCATGTCTTGATAATTGCACTGTTGGTATTTAGTGCACTTATGCATATTTGAATAATGAAATTCTGTAGAGTATGACAAGTAGTGTTTTATTCTAAGATTCTAAGAAAATGAATTACCACATAGCTTTGTTCATGGGCAACATGGATATAGTCTCTCTGTAGATGCAAATATACATTCATTTTATTAGTATATCTTAATTAAACAAATAATATTTTCATTATGACATTTCATATATGTGCATAGTACAAGAGAATATAAATAAACAGTGAAACAAGGTTCATTCTGTGGTGTGTACATGTGTATTACATATGTGTCTAGGATCTCTCATGCATGTGTATGCAGAGGTGGTTGTAGAACGTCATCTCCTAATAGTCTCCATCTAAGTTTTTGAGAGGGTCTCTCATGAACCTGGACATAACCTATTGACTAGACTAGCTGTCCAGTCAGCCCCATGAGTCTATCTGTCTTTATTATCTGCTCATCCCCCAGTGCCTATTCATACCACCATGCCAGGCTCTGTATGTGAAAACTGGGGATCCAGTTTCATACATGCATGACAAACACTTTGTGATCCATGTCATCTGCCTGTACACAGGTTTATTTCTTGAAACAATAATACAAGATTGTCTACTTTTAGCCAAACTAATCAAAAGAATGAGAAAGATGAGTAAAATAAATGAAATTAGAGCTAAGGCGGAATACTGCACCAGATATCACTGAAATCTACAGATCATTGGGGAACACTTTGAAAACACATATGTCAATATATTAGCAATTCTGGATATATTTCTAGACACATATAACTCATCACCAAAATTGAACAGAGGGTGATATAAACAACCTAATCAGATTTATAATGAACAGTGAGAATAAAGAAATATGAAAGAGTAATAAATAGTCTCTTAGGAAAGAAATTCTAGGGACAATTGTACTTCTGTGTACTAGTCAAGATTCTCTAGAGGAACAGGACTGATAGATTATATGTATATATTATTATAAATAAATGCATATATACAATATTAAAATTATTTTAATAAGAGATTTATTAGATTACCTCACATGATTAGGATAGGTAGTTTAACAATGTCTATGTGCTAGAAAGGCTTGAAACCAGCTTTCCCATATAGGACTTACTATCCAGCTCTAGGTGCTGGAAGTTTTGCCAAGGAGTTACTAGTATTGACTCTATGTTAAAGACCAAAGAAGAGGGAGTCTGATGACAGTGGGCAGCACTGGCAACAAACATAGTCATCCCAAACAGACTTGTTTTTAGTAATCTTTCTTCATTGTGGCAATTTGTTCAAGTGATACCCCAAGTGTCCTTGGTCAGTGTCTCATGTATCCATTCTCTATGTAAGGACCCTATAGACCCAGAGGTGTTCTTAGCATTCATAAACATTTCTTAATTCAGTCACTTTGAGAACTCAGACTGACCATAACACTGAAAGGTTTTAAAGAATGTATATTTTGCTGCTTTGTAATGATTACCACTTTGAACCTTATCACCATTCGTGTCATTAGTAGTACAATTGTTGAATCATTTTTTCTCATTCAGAACCTTTAATCACATACTCATTTATTTATTTTATTAAGAATATTTTTTTCTTGAAAGGTCTCTAGCATCTTCATGATGCTATTCTTAAGGTCACTTTCTTCTGTTTCTTCTACCTTTGTGATGTTCAGGTCTGTTGGAGGAGGGCTAGGTTCCGGTGCTGTGGATATCACTCTATATAAATAAAACACTGATGGCTAATGACCAGGCAGGAAGTATAGGCGGGACAAAGAGAGAGGAGAATTGGGGAAACAGGAAGAAGGAGGGGGAGACACTGCAGCCACCGCCAGGAGAAGAGCATGTAGAGACGCCGGTAAGCCACCAGCCACGTGGCAAGCTATAGATTTATAGAAATGGGTTAATTTAAGATAAAAGAGCAGTTAGCAAGAAGCCTGCCACGGCCATACAGTTTATAAGTGATATAAGCATCTGAGTGATTATTTTATAAGTGGATTGTGGGACTGCAGGGCTTGGGGAATCTGGAGAGAAGCCCTCCAGCAACAAATGGCGCCCAACGGCCCGAGTTTCCACCTTAAACCTGAGAATATTTAATAACCAATTCTAAACAGAGCCAAAACCAGGTTCCTGCTTCTTGTCTCATACGGACAGCTAGATGCGGCAAAACGCAAGTTTGGACACTGGCGGGTTCCTGGCGGGTGCGTTTGACCCGCAGTATGGCGAAAATGAGGCATCTGCCAGCGGCAAATTAAGCTGTGTGGTAGATTTAGTCTTTACTAGTATTTAAAAAAAAAAAAAAAAAAAAGAGGTTTCTGGGCTACACGCTGCTTTGATAAAAGCTTAGACCCACTATTTCTGAGACTTGATGACTCCCAGAGCTGGCGGAAAACGTACCACTGCCATGTTGGGAAGCTGAAGTGGGCGGAGCCAGCAGCCACAGCGCCGTTTCAGGCTTACAATGGTACAGTTTAAAGCAATAGGCTCAAGGCTCAAGGTAATATAAAAAATAAGCCACGTAACGATGGCTACCACACAGAGAATCTGGATTATGTTGTCTTTGATATTCGTAACTGAAGAAAAACATTTGATTGCAAAAGCTGTTGAGTTATGCCAAAATGTATATTTTAAAAGTACCTTGACTTCAAAATTTGGATATAAGGATATGTTACTTTGGAAAAGAGGTTCTGCTTTTGTCTCCACAGAAAGCCAGAGGCTGTGGATTTGTTCCAGATTAAGATACATCAGGTTTCACCAGCCAAGACCCCCTGAAAGGTCTCCGATGACACCATGGCCCAGATGATCCAACATCCAGACCAGTTTCAAGGCAACTGGTTCACACAATACAGCCTCACGGACTACCCCATAGGTCTAAAATTTTCTTTGTATCCCCATAAGATACAGCGCCCCCCTCCAGCAGGAAGTAGTAAGAGATGCTACGCCCAAATTCCCAAATATACCAAGCTGGCTTTAGAGGTGGAATTGGCTCACTCCCCCTCTAAACCCAGACATATTGCTTTAAAAAAAAAAATGATTAAGGGATTCTTGTGTCCCAAATCAGAAGAGCCCTCTGGTGTGGGACAGAGAAAAACCAATATTTTTATTTAAAACAGGTTGATTATAAATGTGATCTCTTTCTAAAAAAGAAAAGGGGATATGATATATAGGAGGATATGGAGATGATAAGATAAAAGGGTAGATTAATGAACCTACTTTTAAAGAACAACTTGTTTAAAAATGTTTTACATTGCTATAGATTTTAGTTTATGTTTAAAATGTTTTACATTGGTATAAATTTTAGTTCATTGATACAAACTTGAAGTTAATTTTGTTATACTGTATATATATATATATATATATATATATATATATATATATATATTCTTGTTTGAGGTATTATGTTTATATAACTCATTTAAAATTGTAATGGGCCGGGCGGTGGTGGCGCACGCCTTTAATCCCAGCACTCGGGAGGCAGAGGCAGGCGGATCTCTGTGAGTTCAAGGCCAGCCTGGGCTACCAAGTGAGCTCCAGGAAAGGCGCAAAGCTACACAGAGAAACCCTGTCTCGAAAAACAAAAAAAAAGCAAAAAAACAAAAATAAAATTGTAATGGATAATTAAAAAATAGATTAATAATTAGTCATCTATGATAATCATATCTGTAGCCATGTTAGTTAAGTCTTCTAGGTATACATAGATATATTTCAGATAGATAGGTAATCTTCAAACACTTCATAGACCTGGAGAATATGGCATTTAAATAACTTAGAATTCTGTTGACGTGAGACACAATTGCTCCTGGCTGCACCAATTGATCCCGAGAGAATGTTGGGCTTCTAAGACATTTCCATTTGGAAGTTTGTCTTTTGGCACAAAATGGCCTACTGGGCAAAGAATTGCCCTTGCCTTGATGGCTGACAGTACAAATGCAATGCTGTCCTTTCTGGACAAGCGGGACACAAGGAAAGCGACTACTGTACTCTGCCAAGACAGGGTAAGATGGTCTCTTAAAATTCCTGCTTCTAAAAATGGTCTGTCAGATACTCTAGGCCTGTAGCCAATTTGAATGCACCAACAATGCTGAGAAACATTAGGTGACTGTCCAGGCTGCCAGCTGTCTTGGCCTACTCTTGCAAGATTCCCGAAAGTTGCTTGCATCCATCTACCATTTCTCAGGTACCATTATGTTCCTTCTCAGGTCTTTGATGTGGTTGAAGACTAGATAGTCGTAATTTCCTCAGTTATGATAAAAGATAAGTTAGCTATAAAACCTTAAACTCACAAATATAAGATAGATAAGACATCTTCTTTAATATTGTAACTATAATTCTTGCTCGGTAATTGTTTTGTTATATGTAATTTTACCATGTTAAAGTTAAAACCTTCCTTTTTAAAAAGAAGAAAGGGGAAGTGCTGTGGATATCACTCTATATAAATAAAACACTGATGGCTAATGACCAGGCAGGAAGTATAGGCGGGACAAAGAGAGAGGAGAATTGGGGAAACAGGAAGAAGGAGGGGGAGACACTGCAGCCACCGCCAGGAGAAGAGCATGTAGAGACGCCGGTAAGCCACCAGCCACGTGGCAAGCTATAGATTTATAGAAATGGGTTAATTTAAGATAAAAGAGCAGTTAGCAAGAAGCCTGCCACGGCCATACAGTTTATAAGTGATATAAGCGTCTGAGTGATTATTTTATAAGTGGATTGTGGGACTGCAGGGCTTGGGGAATCTGGAGAGAAGCCCTCCAGCAACATTCCGGTGATGCTGTACATTGCTCTTTATGTTGTTGTATGTATTTCTGCCTTGATGTCTGCCCATCTCCTCCTCTAATGGGTATAAGAGGTGCCTGTGTCTGAGCAAGTTGCTGTTAGTCCACTCTGTGCTTGTTGTATCTGTCTCTTGGGGAGCCCATCTGGGTCCTATCTTAGCTCTTGGTCTAATTGGAGCAGTCAGATTCTGTGTCTCAGGGAGCTTCTCTTGGGTCAACCCAAATTAGTTGATTCACTGATCTACTCTTGATCTTATCAGGGCTCTTGGTCCAGTCAGAGCTAACAGATTCTGTGTTTCAGGAAGCCTCTCTTGGTCCAATGAGAGGTGGCAGATTCTACTTCTCAGAAAGTCATTCTTGGTCTAATGATGGCTGGCAGATTCCCTGTCTCCTGAGGTTACTCTTAGTCCAATGACAGCTCTTTGTCAAATGAGTTTCAAAATGTTGCTGGGTATATTAGTCTAGGCTGGCATCCGTGGTCTCTTAATGTCTGCATTACATCTGTCCCGGACCTCCTGGCTTTCAGAATCTCTATTGAGAAATCCAGTGCTATCCTGATCGATCTGCCTTTATAAGGCACTTGGCCTTTTTCCTTTACTGCTCTTAATTTTCTTTGTTTATTCTGTATGTTCAGTGATTTAACTGTTATGTGGTGAAGGGACCTTTTTTGGGGGGGTGGTCTAGTCTATTTGGTGTTCTATAAGCTTCTTATATCTTCATATATATTTCCTTTTTTAAGTTTAGAAAGTTTTCTTCCATGACTTTGTTGAATATATTTTTCTGCACCTTTGAGTTATTATACTTCTCCTTCTTCTATCCGTATTATTGTTAGGTTTGGCCTCTCCATGGTCTCCCAGATTTTCTGGGAATTTTGTGTTATGACTTTTGGGGCTGTAATGCTTTCTTTGACTGAGGAATTTACTTCCTCTATCACATCCTGTATGCCAGGGATTCTCTCTTCTATCTCTTGCATTCTGTTGATTATGCTTGCATCTGTAGTTCCTGTTCATTTACTCAGATTTTCTATTCCAAGAACTCCCTTGGTTTGTGTCTTCCTCATTGTTTCTATTTCAATTTTTAGGCCTTGAACTGTTTCCTTCACATGTTCAATTGCTTTTTCTTGATTTTCTTGGCTTTCTTTAAGGGATTTATTGATTTCTTCCAATTTTTTCTTTTCCTCAATTTCTTTAAGGGAATTTTTCATTTCCCTTTTAAAGGCCTCTATCATCTTCCTAAAGTTATTTTTCAGGTCACTTTCTTCTTCTTCTTCTTCTTCTTCTTCTTCTTCTTCTTCTTCTTCTTCTTCTTCTCCTCCTCCTCCTCCTCCTCCTCCTCCTCCTCCTCCTCCTCCTTCTTCTTCAATGTTGTGATGTTCAGGTCTTACTGTTGTAGAACTGTTAGGTTCTGGCGATGCCATATTGCTCTTTATGTTGTTGTATGTATTTTTGCACTGGCATCTTCCTCCAATAGGTGCAAGAGCTTCCTGTGTCTGAGCAAGCTGCTCTTGGTCAAATGTATGCTTGCTGTGTCTGTCTCAGGAGGCTACTCTGGGTCCAATCTTAGCTCTTGGTCTAATTGGAGCTGGTGAATTCTATGTCTCAGGGAGCCTCTCTTGGTCTTATCAGGGATCTTGGTCTAATAAGAGCTGATGGATTCTGTGTCTCAGGAAGCCACCGAGGTTGCAGCGGGTTGGGTAGGTTTGGAGTAGGGCATGGGTCTTGTAGATTGTAGGTTCCAATGGGGGGGTTGTTGGGGGAATTTGCCTATAGGGATCTTCCCTGCTGGTCAGCATCTGGGGCAGAGACGGGTAGGGTTTCCATGGACTGGTTGTTTCCCAGGGTCTAGGCCCTAGAGGCAGCACTCTCTGCGTGGGAGAAGAGTCACTCTCTTGGGGAACTCTTATATACAGATTCTCAATACATTTTTCCTAGTCTTACATATTTATCCAGTACAAGAACTTACCTAAAGACAGATTTTCCTATAAAAGGTGACTACTGAGGTGTCTCCCTGTAGGAGTACTTATTTTCTCTTCTTTAGTAAACAAAATGGTAGGCTTCCATGACTGTTTCTTTTTATTTTCTAAAAAAATATTTGTAGAGCTAATGAGACAACTCAGTGAACACAGGCTGCCTGGGCTCACTTGGTGGAAGGAGAGAATCAACACCATGAGGTTGTCCTTTTATTTTTTCATCATATATATGTGCCATGTGCACACACATAGACAACATAAACATAATAATAATGATAACAATAATACATGCTTCTGGATTAATAAGTCATCCTCTAACCACACATGTATTGTAGCATGCTCCCCACAGAAAACTAAAATAACTTAAATTTTGAATAATGATTTAATTTCTAATTTTTTACTGACTTTTCTATTACAATTATCTTTTCAGTACAAGTTTTCCATGCATCAGTTAGAAAAAATACTCCAATTTACTTGGGAGATCATACTGTTTACTCTCTGCCTCTTGTTACAGCTTCAAAACGAATAAAAACCCTATATAACATGACAATAATACAAAATTATTAATGCTCTGGAAGCCTGTAGAAAACAAAGAAATCACTATTAAATTCAATATGATTCCTCCATAATTCAAGCCTTGAATTTGGTAATAAAGAGAAAATTTGAATCATGAAGTACTGAAATTATCATGTGAGTTAAGAAATGAGGTATACAGCAATTGAGAAAATTGTATTAGTGTCACGTATTTAGTGAGGCCATGCTCTCTGTGCATGTTTAACAGTGCTCTGATTATGTCACCTAATTCTATCAATTTGTGAATGATTTGTTATTTTACTACAAGAATGTAATTTTATACAACATACAGTAGAATAGAAAATGTGTCTTATTTCCAAGGGAAGAAAATCGATTAATTCAATCTGAGAAACTCAATAAAATATCTGTGTTGTTTGGATTCCTACAGTGTGAGGCTACAGAGCACAGCTGACCTTTGCAAGATTGCATCACCCAAAGCAGCATGATAAGTGCACAAATAATTTTCACACAACTCTGAACCCTATCAGTCCATAAAGATTATTGTACAGCTACAGTATAGACTCCACTATCCTTAAGAGTTATGAAGACTATCTGGATATGCTTATGCACATATGGTTGTGATGTGTTACTATAAGAACTCTGCCAGCAAAACAACAAAAAAAGTTAATGTACATTTCTTCTATGAAAGCATTACTGAAGGCCAGGTTTGGTGGCACAGACCCTTCATCCTGATATTCATGAGTCAGAGGCAGGTGGATCTTTGTGAGTTTGAGGCCAGGTGGTCTTCACAATTCATTCTAGGACACTCAAGGGTACATAGTGAGAAAATGCCTCAAAATAAAGAAACAAATAAACAATCAAATAAAAAGAAAGATATAAAGAAAAAAACATTATTCAAGCAATGATCAAAAATCTCTGTTATCAATGAATAAATAAATCACCAGATCCCATTAGCAAAACAAAATGACAGGAGGGGAAAAAGTCAGCTTAGATATGGCAAAATGGCTCAGCAGATAATATATATAATTAAATGCTGTAGATTGTTCATTTATACCAAAGAATTATAGTGAACAGAGATACAGTGAGGTCAGCTTGGGAAGATGTGAGTGAGAATGCTGCCTCTCAGGGAACACAGAGACAAATGTTCTTAGATGTGCTGTTTCCAAATTTCAGTGGAGTGAAGACTGGGGAGGTGCCAAGCTCACTGAGAATCATGAAATACACCATGAATACTACTAATACTCATATAATCAAGATTTCATCAACTATGTAAAGCACAAAATTCTAGGTGAAGAGATAAGTGAACCAGAGATATTATCTTAATAAAAATACCAAACCTACTTTCCTAAAATTGTGGTTCAAACACCACTATCAGGCCTGCATGGAGTGAGTCAGAAGAATTGCCTCAGCACATTCACACAAGTGCAAAGGGACGTAAAATTACATGAATGCAGATATAAATGATGAGAGAAAATGCTGTTGACTTTTTTATGTTTCTAGGACTGCCATATGCTTTTTAATTTTTTCATTCCATTTCATATTTCTTATATCTGAGGCATCTACAGTACAATTTTTATATATTTCAGAAGACAAGACAAAGACATTCATGGTTAAAATAATTTCAGCCTGTGATAGAGGCTCCTTTATAAATTTGGGATTCAAACCTAGACAAGCATAAGCTGTGGTTTTTATCACATGGTTCTGGGTACAGTGCTGAGGATTTGGCAAGAAAACACTCTAGAAACAAAATGGTGTCACATTCTGATTAAGGAAGGAAAGCGCCTATGATACACACTCTTCTTCTGCAGGTTCAGTGGGTGGTAAAGGAGAGGGGAAGACAGTTCCTTCAACCGTGTAGCCACTTGTTAAGTTGCTCATGTCCCTGAAAACAACTCTAATTAAATTCAGTGGCATGAAAGCAGAAAGGGAACGAGTGGGTGGTGGTGGTGGTGGTGGTGGTGGTGGTGGTGGTGGTGGTGGTGATGGTGGTAGTGGTGGTGGTGGAGTCTGTGAAGTAATGGGAGTGAAAATATCAAACTACATTTTACACATGTATGAAATGTCATAATAAAATCTATTATTATGTTCAATTAACGTGCTAATGGAGACACAAAGGAATGTACGGGCTCCTCAGGGTCAGCACCTCCTCCACTTTAATCCCTTAGGAAGCTTGCCTATGGCCCCTTACCTCTGTTCCTAACACAGATCCTCAAAGGCACTTGGTGTGGTCTTACCCTCTCCATAGAGGACTGTAAGGAGTGAGGGAGATTCTAGGGAGGGAATGTTATTATCCATGGAGGATAGCAGAAGATGTAGAATAGAAATCCTACAGAATTCTAAATGATACCATTAAGATTCTAGGATGTGCTACTGCTTCAGCACTTCATTGAGAAAGAATTTCTAGAAAACATGATTGGTTTCTGTCTCAGTTATCTTTAAATGCCACCTTGATACAATCTTGAGTCATCCAAAAGGGAACATCAATCAAGAAACTGCCTAGATCAGATTGGCCTATAGACATATTTTTGAGGTGATTGCCTGGGTTATTAGTGAAGGTAGGAAGTTCTAGATCACTGTGGGTGGTGTCATTCCCTGGTCAGTTTGTCATTGACTGTGTAAGAAAATGGGCTAACCACAGCCTGAGAGCAAGCCAACAGGCAATATTACTTCATGGTCCTTGCTTCTAGGTTTCTGCCTTGATCTCCCTCAATGGTGTACTGGTACCTGGAAGAATAAGCCAAATAAACTCTTTCCTCTTTAACTGCTTTTGGTCAGACTGGTTTATCACAGAAACATAAAGGAAACTAGGACAGTTGGTAACGAACATGTTCAAGGTCTGAGCAGTAAATTACCTCCATACTTCATGAGATACACTGCTGATTCAGTTTATGAAGCTCATGAGTTAGAAATGAAGAGAAGGAAAGGGGAGGGAGTCCCTCCTCTTTCTCTCTCCTGGTTCTCCTCTATATTCTTTTGAGATAATGCCTCATGTATTCTGACTAATCTCACACTTGCTGTTGAGAATGACACTGAACTACTGATCCTCATGCTTCCTCCTCCCTAGCACTGGCATTGCATGCATGTGTTAACATGCCCAGTTCACTAACTACTGGAGAATGGGCCCAAGGACACAGCCATACTAGGCAAGCACTCTATTCAGCAACCTATATCTGCTCAGTATTTCTTATACCAACCTCCCTCCAGTTTCCTTACTACCACCCTCAAGGCAAGATAACAGTTGTTTTTGAGATTTGGGATGGTTTCTACTTCTTAAGCATTTTATACTCTCTGTTTATTAATGTTTGCTTATTTATTTACTCTTTAGTTGATAATTTTCCTTCTGAGGATTGAACTTAGGACCTTCCTTGTGCAAATACTTACTTTACCAACAAAATCATCATCATCATCATCATCATTATTACTATTATACTTTTTGGCATTGTGAATATTGTGAATGTGGGGGGGGTTGCACATGGCTGTGTATGCATGTATTCGTGTTTTATTATTCTTTTAAATTATTGAGGCAAGGTCTCTCAGT
Organism: Peromyscus leucopus; assembly: GCF_004664715.2. NCBI lineage: Eukaryota > Metazoa > Chordata > Mammalia > Rodentia > Cricetidae > Peromyscus > Peromyscus leucopus. The sequence continues at coordinate 71,938,891 of NC_051076.1, read as the reverse complement.
CACATCCAGAGTTCACTGATATGACCAGTTTTGTTAGCTAGCTTGCTCTGGGGATCCCCTGTCTACAGATCCTGATGCTGTAATTACAAATGGAAAGTTACACTCTACCTGGCATCTTCTTGTATTCTGAGGAATATTAACTCCTCTTCCATCACGCTTACATTGACAAGTCCTGTAACCACTAAGATATCTCCCCAGCCCTATTTTACTTTTTAAAAAAAAAAAAAAGATAGGATCTCACCATGTTCCACAAACAAGCTAGCCATTAACTGCTGCAAATAACTTTCCTGCACCAGGTCCCTCAGTAGCCGAGACTGCAGGTGTGTGTCGGGGCACCTCTCTAAACTTGCTTGTTTCCTTGGCACCATCTTCTCACCCTCATTCAATCACCTGAGGCTGATATCAGACTTCAACTACCAAACAATTAATTTGTGACAGCTGTACGCTTGCCTCGTCTATTTCCTTTTGCACCCTGTTTTGATAAGCAAAATGTTAATTGTTTTTAAAGACACAAGTTTCAGCTTTCCCTTGAAATTAATTCCTTGAATGGGTTAAAATCTTGTTCATGGGCTGGGCGGTGGTGGTGCACACCTTTAATCCCAGCACTCGGGAGGCAGAGGCAGGCGGATCTCTGTGAGTTCGAGGCCAGCCTAGGCTACCAAGTGAGTTCCAGGAAAGGCGCAAAGCTACACAGAGAAACCCTGTCTTGAAAAAAAAATCTTGTTCATGGATCTCAATGTCTTTATTTTAGAAATGGCTATATATGGTGCAGTGTTTTGACTTTATTGTGCTTCTGGTGTAGATGCTGTCTGTTATGTAGACATTTGTATGTGCTTACACACACATATCTAATTTATTCCTCTGATTGACAATGCCTTGTAAGCTATGATGGTTAATAGGCTCTTAATATGACAAGATCTAGAATCTCCTAGGAGACAAACATCTGGGCTTGTCTTTGAGGGAGTTTTATGTTTGGACTAAGACCAAAGATCATTAATAGTAGATGGTGGCTCTACATAGGCTGAGATCCTGGACTGAATAAAAAGAAAAAAGTGAGCTGAGCACCAGTATCCATCACTCTGCTTCCTGACTACAAATGCAATGAGACCAGCTGTGTCTTGGTTCTGCCTCTATAACTTCTCTGACCTGATGGACTCTATCCTGAAATTGTGAGCAACAATAAATGCTTCATTCCCTAAGTTGCTTCTGTCAGGTGTTTTATCACAGAAGTGAGAAAATAATTAATATAATAGTGCTTGAGGAAACCATACTTATGATCATATTTTTGCTCACTCTCTTAAATGATATAACATGGTTTCTCTCTTTCTTAATTTATTTTTCATTGCCAAGTCATATCTATGTAAATATGTCTTTATTTATATCTATGTAGCACGTTTCATATTCCTTTGAAGTTCATGTGCATTATTGAATGATTACTTAATATATTTATTATTTCCAATCTATTATGTTCCCTTGCTATGTTCTCTGAAGTCATAAAATTTATTGATTTCATTCCACTGGGCACAGTGGTTTGATCATTCATACCTAATCTGTGAATACTTTAGCTGAGGGGTGTGTCTCACTCTTAAAGATTTATTTTTTATTTGTTTGTGTCTGCCTCTGTTTACATGTACCACATGTATGCAGGTACCCTTGAAGGAGATAAGATTTCATCAGACGTCCTGGAACTGGACAGTTGCAGGTGTATGTGAATTGTCTACCATGGGTGCTAGGAACTGTACCTGGGTCTTCTGCAAAAGCATCAAGAGCTCTTAACTGCTGAGCCATCTCTACAGGCCCATGTCCCTCATTCTTCAGCACTGCAGGATGTGCAATAATATGTTTGCTGAGTGAAAGGACGAATGAGTGAAAATGTTTTCTACCTCCCTAGATTTTTTTCTTTCTAAGGTATGACAATCAGTGTCTTGACTTTTATGTGGTACAACTTCCCTGGCTGTGAATGTGGGCTAAAGGCTGTTGGTAGTTTTCTCTTGAATCGCTCAGTTCTACCATTCATGTTTGCAAACAGAATTATTCAATTTAAACTCAGTTGTTCCATTCTCTTTATGATTACTATCCTCCTTTTCTGTTGATCTCCATTCTTTTAATCATCAAAAGAAGGCAGCATAATTTTCTAGTTTGACTTAAAAAGTTCTCTTCCCATGTTCTCCACTTCTCTAACTTCTAAACACCACATTGGATATCTGATTATTATATTTTTTGAATTGGTAAAATTTCAAATACAAAAGGTCTCTATTAGTAATTGAGTCCTAGGTTTTTGCATTTTGACATGGGGAAAGGCAAATCTTGAATTCAAGGAAGGTAGAAGTTAGCCATGGAAAAGTAGCATCACCCTTTATCTATTGTGCTACAAGTTCACTCTTTATTTTGACATTACATCATTTTTTTGCCTCTTACTTCTTATGTCACATAAACCCTCCCTTGAGCACAGAGCTGGCCTCAGAATCTAGAACTGAGGTACTGTCTAGTGAGTATAACCTTCCTGCTTTCTAGGAAACTCAAGGCCCTTGTGTAGATATTTAATTTTCAACCTTTATTTGGAAGTTACACATGCAACAGAAGTAATTTTCCCAGTTTTCCTTTGCAGAAGCAGGAGCTGCATGGTCATTGATGAAGTAGCCATTTCTTCGGTCGATGATGAGGGCACATGCTAGTGAGTTCAGGATCCTCCTGATAGTCAGGGTGCCCTGACTGCAGGAATCATGTGATTTGCTTCTCATGATAAAACCCTTTTTTGTTCCTCAGATTTTTCTTAGTGTCTACTGACACATTTATTTTCTAATGTAGCCAGACATTACTTGAAACACCTAAGATTTTTATTCAGCCAAATTAGATATTTAATACTTATTGCAACACAAAATTTATTTTACATGCAAATTTCCCTGAATTCTACTGGCCCTTGTAAGTTCCATTAATGCACAGTGACTATCTCATCTCTCAAACTGAAAACTGTAACCCCTCTTTTATGCAGTACCTGATTCACAGCAGTTTCCTGGTAATTATTTATTAGTTAATAAGTAAATGTGTTCTTGACTCTATAAAATATTCTCCATAAGGCCACCTTCACTTTCAGATATTTGTTTTTATTATGAGCATGTTAATATTTTTGTTGGTTTTTATTATGGTTCAGATTAAGATTATAATGGTATTCAGCAGGCCAAGTTCTATGGGTCAAAAACTTAATAATCTTTCTTAGGGAGAATAAGATCTAAGCATCCAACTAAAGTCTATTAAAAAGTCTCTGAATATGAGCCTAACCTATATTTATATATTTTTAAACATTAATTTTATTTCAAATATATGTATGTGTGTACAGCTGTGTGCACATGTGAGTGCATGTGCCTGTGGAGGACAGAAAGGGCATTAGGTCCCCTGGAATTAGAATTACAGATGAATGCAAACAACCAGATGTGGGTTCTGGCTGCTGAATTTGGGCCCACTGCAAGAGTGGCAAGTGCTTTCCTATAGGAAGGTAAATGTCTTTGAACCCAAAGACATTCATTACCATTTCAGCAAACACCAGATTCAAACCCAGGAAAATATTTTATCATGTATCATAAAGACCTGTTCTGAGTCATGAATTATATTTAGAGAGGGTGGTAAACACACTTTGCTTGAGGTTTTATAACTTGGATGCACTTGCTTTCTAGGTGTTAGTATGAAGAGATGTAAATACCCAGGAATTAGTTTCTGAAATACAAGCTATAAAATTAATGATCTCTGCCAAAGAATCTCTCATTTCTCATCATGATACACAAATTAGACATAAAACAGCCTGGCTGGATGCACCTCTGAAGGTGGAGGAGTGGACAGCAGAAGGATGGGGAAGCAGGCATTGATATAATCATTATTTGTCAAGGGGAGACGGAGAAGAAAATAAATAATCAAGATTTTGGCTACACTGATCTGAAAGTGCAAGGTCTGTGTCAGGATGTTTGAAAGGTAGAAACAAAGAAAATCAAATTCAAGTTCTTCTAAGGTGGATTAGTAAAGTTCAAACTGTAAAGATGTTTCCTTGATGATCAAAAGGGAGCCAAGTGTTTAAGAGATGAGCTGGGGTGGGTATGTACACTTGCACCCAACAGGTGACTTGTTCCTCTTTGTCTTATATGTTTAAATCAGCTCATCAATTTGTAAAAAAAAAAAAATAGACTGTAAATGGACATTTTCTGTCTAACTGCTCAGTCCCAAATAACTTACTCAAAGGCTAAATATGAACTAAAAATGCTTGGTGGATTGCTCAGGCTTGTTATTAGGTAACTCTTACACTTACATTAACCTGTATTTCTATTTATGCTTTGCCACATGGCATGCCCATCTTGCTCTCTCTGCATCTGCTGGTGAATCCTTACTCCACACTTCTTCCCACAATATTGTTTGGTTGCCCCACTTATACTTCCTGCCTGGCTACTGGCAAATCGGTATTTTATTAAACCAAATTAAGTGACAAATCTTTGCAATGTCCAAGAGGATTATTCCATAGCATTTTCCCCTTTTTGTTGAATTAAAAAGGAAGGTTTTAACTTTAGCATAGTAGGATTATATACAACAAAAACAATTATTAAATAAGAATGATACTAACAATATCTAATCTATTTGTATTTGACAAAATTATAGGAAAAATTATCTATCTTTTCTTGGTGAATCTAAAGTTTTATATCTAATTTAATTTCTATTTAACTGAAGAAAACTATTATTATAACTATTTAGTCTTCAGCTCCATCAAAGATCCCAGAAGGATGAAATATTACCTAATGACAGGGACATCAGGCTGTCTTGACAGTCATTCAAAGTTCCTCTGAAACTCTGGAGCATCCAACTCTGACCTACAGGCCTGGCATATCTTACAAACTATCCTGTGAAGCAGGGAATTTTAAAGGACTGTCCTACCTTGTCTTGGCAAAGGTCAGCAGTTGCCTTTTTTTTTTTTCATCATGCTGGTCCAGTTTTGACAGTATCTGTAAGCAATTGAGTCAAGGGTAATTTCTTTGCCCACATAGCTAGCTTTTGCCATACAGGAAAGAAACCCCATATGGAGTTTCTTCAATCTACACAACCATCTCTGAAGTGAATTGGTGCTGCCAGTAGCAGACATGTCTTACTATCATGAAAAGCCTTAGATTATTAAACATTAAATACCATATTATGTAGGTCTTTGAAGTGTTTGAAGGTTGCCTATCTATCTGAAATATATATATATATATATATATATATATATATATATATATATATCCTTTAAAACATCCCTAACATGACTATAAATTTGCTATTATTGATGACTATTAATGTGTATTTCTTAATTATACATTACATTTTAAATGAACTGCATAAGAACAGTAACTTAATCAAGAGTAGAAATATATACACAGTATAATAAAACTCACTTTAAATTAGTATCAATAAACCAAAATCCATACCAGTGTAAAATATGTAAGATTAATAGTTTTTTGAATTAAAGTAGATTCAATAATCTAGCCTTTTATTATATCATTTCTAAATAACCTTTTTCTTTTTAGAACAAGATTCCTGAGTCTAATCTCCTTTCTTCAACTTTTTTCTTGACCATTACCAATAAAACTTGTAACCAACCCCCCTTAAATAATTAATATCTATAATCTATCTTTGGGGAATATGGATGTAGTACTTTAGAATACTTCCTATTGATTGGGGCCACTGGTAATTTTGGGGGGACTCTGAAAAAATTTACAATTATTGTCAAGTCCTGAGTGGAGAAAACTGAGGCTGGATTATCTTAGCCAGCACCCTTGAAGCTGTTCTGGATGAAGAACTCAGAGAAAACTGCAACAGAGGAGTTCTGAAATGTTGGTCATCTGAGTCATCAGAGATTTTTCAGGGGATCTTCCTCAAACAAACCTGATTTTTCTTAACCAAGAATGAATCCACAGTCTCTCATTTCCTATAAAAACAAAAGCAGAACCTCTTTCCAAAGTAACGTATCTTCTGACTTAAATTTTGAAGTCAAGATACTTTAAAATATATAGGTAGGTTTAATCTAGCAGCTTTCATAATCAAATGTTTCTGAACATTTATTGTTTGTTCATTATCAGTCAAAAACTTTAAATACAACACAATAACATACAGTATCCAGACTCTGTATTTTCCATCTTTACATAGCTTATTATATTTATTACTCTATTCCTTTTTTGAGGACTTTCTCTACCCTTTTTCTTTTCTCTACCAAGTCTACATATATTTTTTTAAATGTACTGTGACCTGTTTAGAGGTTCTTTTTGTCTGAATCTGTTCTTAATGCAAATCTGTAACCTTTTCTGCCTTTACGTGAAAAAAAAAAAAAAAAAAAAAACCTACTGTGTAACTTAGATCATGGTGCCGGTGCTGGCTCCTTTCCCTCAGTTACCTACAAGTCTAGTCTCATGGCACAGGCATGTTTACCACCAGCTTTGGAAGCCATGTTACTGCCCTAACTCTGAGAAGCTTCTAAGTCCATTGCACCACAAAGTAGCATGTCACTGGCTGCTCATAAACAGCGTGTAAGTGTTTGGTAGGAGGATCTCTTAAAAGAGTCAATCATTTTTTTTTTTTTTTTTTTTGCCATTAGCATTAAGCCAGAAAGCCATCTCTTTTTTTTTTTAATTTTATTTTATAATTTAATTTAATTTTACACATCAGCCATGGATTCCCTTGTCCTATCCCCTATCCCCCTCCCACCTTCCCCCCAGCCCACCCCCATTCCCATCTCCTCCAGGGCAAAGACTCCCCTGGAGATTAAGTTCAACCTGGTAGATTCAGTCCAGGCAGGTCCAGTCCCCTCCTGACAGGCTGAGCTAAGTGTCCCTGCATAAGACCCAGGTTCCAAACAGCCAGCTCATGCACTGAGGACAGGTCACAGTCCCACTGCCTGGAAACCTCCCAAACAGTTCAAGCCAATCAACTGTCTCACCTATTCAGAGGGCCTGATCCAGTTGGGGGACCCTCAGCCTTTGGTTCATAGTTCATGTGTTTCAATTCATTTGGCTATTTGTCCCTGTGCTTTATCCAATCTTGGTCTCAACAATTCTCGCTCATACAAACCCTCCTCTTTCTTGCCAACTGGACTCCTGGAGCTCCACCTGGGGTCTGGCCATGGATCTTTGCATCTGGTTACCTCAGTCATTGGATGAGATTTCTAGCATGACAATTAGGGTGTTTGGCCTTCCTATCAACAGAGCAGGTCAGTTCAGGCTTTCTCTCACCCATTGCCAATAGTCTATTGTGGAGGTATCATTGTGGATTTCTGTGGACCTCTCTAGAACTTTGTTTCTTCCTATTCTCATGTGGTCTTCATTTATCATGGTCTCTTATTCCTTGTTCTCCCTCTCTGTTCTTGATCCAGTTGGGATCTCCCACTCCCCTAAGTTCTCTTTTCCTCAAACCTTGCCCTTCATTACCCCCCACTCACATCCATCTTGTTCATGTAGATCTCATCCATTTCTCTGTCATTGGGCAATCCCTGTGTCTTTCTTAGGGTCCTGTTTTCTAGGTAGCCTCCCTGGAGTTGTGAGTAGCAGTCTAGTCATCTTTGTTTTATATCTAGTATTCTCCCATGAGTGAGTACATACCATGTTTGTCTTTCTGAGTCTGGGTTACCTCACTCAGGATGATTTTTTCTAGATCCATCCATTTGTCTGCAAACCTCATGATATCATTGTTTTTCTCTGCTGAGTAGTATTCCATTGTGTATATGTACCACATTTTATTCATCCATTCTTCAGTTGAAGGGCACCCAGGTTGTTTCTAGGTTTTGGCTATTACAAACAATGCTGATATGAACATAGCTGAGCAAGTGCCCTTGTGGTATGATTGAGCATTCCTTGGGTATATGCCCAAGAGTAGTATAGCTGGGTCTTGGGGGAGATGGATTCCCAATTTTCTGAGAAAGTGCCATATTGATTTCCAAAGTGGTTGTACAAGCTTGCATTCCCCACCAGCAGTAGAGGAGAGTTCCCCTAGTTCTACATCCTCTCCAGCATAAGCTGTCTTCAGTGTTTTTGATCTTAGCCATTCTGACAGATGTAAGGTGGTATCTCAGAGTCATTTTGTTTTGCATTTCCCTGATGATTAGGGATGTTGAGCAATTCCTTAAATGTCTTTCAGCCACTTGAGCTTCCTCTTTTGATTATTCTCTGTTCAGTTCTAAAGCCCATTTCTTGGACTGTTGGGTGTTTTGATGTCTAATTTCTTGACTTCTTTATGTATTCTGGATATCAGCCCTCTGTCAGATGTGGGGTTGGTGAAGATGTTTTCCCATTCTGTAGTCTGTTGCTTTGCCTTGATACAGCTTATAAACACCTTCAGCAACATAGCAGGATACAAGTTTAAATCAAAAAGATCAGTAGCCCTCCTATATACAATTGACAAACAGGATGAGAAGGAAATCAGAGATACATCACCCTTTATAATAACCACAAATGATATAAAATACCTTGGGGTAAGACTAACTAAGAAAGTGAAGGACCTATATGACAAGAACTTTAAGTCCCTGAAAAAAGAAATTGAAGATGTCAGAAAATGAAAAGATCTCCTATGCTCATGGATAGGCAGGATTAACATAGTAAAAATGGCAATCTTACCAAAAGCAGTCTACAGATTCAATGCAATCCCCATCAAAATACCAACACAATTTTTCACAGACCTGGAAAGAATAATACTCAACTTCATATGGAAAAACAAAAAAAAACAGGATAGCCAAAAGAATCATGTACAATAAAACAACCTCTGGAGGCATCACAATCCCTGACCTCAAGATCTAATATAGAGCTACAGTAATAAAACAGCTTGATACTGGCATAAAAATTGGTATGTGGACCAATGGAATTGAATTGAAGACCCTGACATTAATCCACACACCTATAAACATGTAATTTTTGACCAAGAAGCCAAAACTGTATCATGGAAAAAGGAAAGCATCTTCAACAAATGGTGCTGGCATAACTGGATATCAACGTGTAGAAGGCTGCAAATAGATCCATATCTATCACTGTGCACAAAATTTATGTCCAAGTGGATCAAAGACCTCAACATAAATCCAGCTACTCTGAACCGGATAGAAGAGAAAGTAGAAAGTAGCCTTGAATGCATTGGCATAGGAGATCACTTCCTAAATATAACACCAGTAGCACAGACACTGAGAGAAACAATCAATCAACGGGACCTCTTGAAACTGAGAAGCTTTTGTAGAGCAAAGGATAAGGTCAACAAGAAAGCCATCTCTTAAAGGAGCTGTGCCTCTGCTAGCTTCCAGCAAACAGAGCCCATCATAGAAAAGGCAGCTACCAAGAACCCATTCTTGACTCTATTCTTTTGTTTCTAGAATCTTTTTTTAAGCCTTGTCAGGATTTATGTGGAAATTTGGACCACACATTGGAATGTCATATGCAAATAGACATTTCTTGTCTGGACCACCTAGTCCCAAATAACTCAGAGGCTGAATATGAATTATAAATCCTCAGCCAATATTTCAGTTTTGCTACAACTAACTCTTGCCCTTAAATTAATGCATATTTCTATTTATGCTTTGCCACATGGCTTAGTACCTTTTTTCAGTATGGTGTGTCCATGTTGCTCTCTCTGTGTCTGCTGCCAACCCCTTACTCCACCCTTATCCTCAGAATTCTCAGTGGTTGCCCAACCTATACTTCCTGCCTGGCTACTTGCCAATAAGTATTTTATTAAATCAGTTTGAGTAAAAAACAAATCTTGACAGTGTACAAGAGGATTATTCCACAGCATTAGAGTTGCTGTTTGGATACGGAATAAAACAACTATAATTGATTTACATATATGGATTTGAAAATAATTTTAAGAAATACTACTATGTGATATTTACTTAGATATTACTACTTTTTTGTTCATGTGTGTTTGATGTGCATGTGTTTGGGGTTTTTATATTTTCATACATTTGCATATAAATATGGAAACCCAAAGTTGATGTCCTGTATTCTTCTCAGTCACTTTCCACATTACTTATTAAGACAGGGTCCTTCACTGAAAACAGAACTCAACAATCAGATTTTCCAGCCAGCCAGCATGCTCTATGAATCTCCTGCCTCTTCTTTCATAGTGCTGGAGTTACAGAAGTTGTTATGCCTGCTGGACATTTAGGTATTGGAAGTTGAACTCAATTCTCCTGCATATGCAGCTCATGCTTTGCTTGCTGAGCCATCTCCACAGCTTTATTTCAAATTTCTTTTACTATTTTCTTGTAATTTCTAGTATACAAATCCTACATCTCTATACTACATTTATTTGGATTTGTTTTGTTCTTTGTAGAAACTATTGTGTTCTTTCTGCTTAATTTTATTTTCATATGGCCCTCAGATTGTATATGGAAATGTAATTTATTCTACTATTTAATATATTAATCATATATCTTGAGACCATAATAGGCTTTCCTTATTTAGCATTTTCCTCCTTTGAGATGTATTTCTTAGTAATTTTTAGCACCAGCATTGAATCACCTGCAAATGAGTTTCCTTTCTCAGTATCTATAACTAAAGTCTTTCCCCCTCTCCATTCTTCCTTTTCTTCCTCCTTCTTTTCCTTTCCTTCCTTCCCTCCTCCCGTCACTTCATTCTTCTCTTCCTCCCTTTCTTTCATATCTTTCTTTGTTATTACTCCTTTCCTCTTTGCCCCTCTCCTTCCTTGTCCCCCTATAATTCTTCCTTCCTCCTTCTTCCCCTCTCTCCTTCCCTCCTTTTCTTCTTCTTTCCTTCCCCTTCCCTTTATTTAGCCCTAATTTCTCTATCCCTCCTCCTTTATCACTCCTTTTTCCATTTGGAGTGTTAAACCGAGAAGAGGAGCATGAGATAAGCAGCAGTAAATACTTTGGGGAATGGTTTACTTATTAGCTATTTAAAGCACGTAGTGTCTTTTCCTGTGCTGTTCTGTGTTGTTCCCCTTAACCCTGTCACAGAGCCAGGAGGCCAGCCTGAACCAGGACAGAGATTTTGGAGGAAACTTTTAAACCATCGGGTTTGAACCTGGAGAGGGATGTCCATAATCTAACTCCAGAGCCACCATTTTTTTTTGAGTTGAGTAGCACAGAAAGTTTTTAATATTGTCCATACCCAAAGGACATTTGAATCTCTCTAAAATTTAGTCCAGTGATCAGATGGAGGCACTAGAGCAGGAGTACCAGGAGAGGCCTTTCAATGTGATGGATGTCTAGGAGAGCACAGCAGCCTCCAGGATCCAGGGATACTGATACACACACTGAATCACCGTGAAGAAGCATAACAGGTAGAGGAAAGAAGCAGCTGACTAGGCAAACTAAAAAATTTGGAATCAAATAAGATGGGTGGCAGAAGAGAGCAGAAACATGATTCAGATCTTGTAAGAGTCAAATTGGCAGCTTTGTTCAGTTAGGAGAGTATGGACCCTTTGGAACAGGGTCCATGTATGCCCTACCCTGGTTTTGGCACCAGATATATAAACTGTCAGAATGACTGCTCCATGGTGTGGTTAAGTGGAAGGTTTTTATTATATACATATAATATAATTTTATTATATATGTACATATATATACATATATGAGAGAGAGAGAGAGAGAGAGAGAGAGAGAGAGAGAGAGAGAGAGAGAGAGAGAGAGAGAAAACAGCGATAAACACCTGGAAGAGTCCAAAGCAAAGAGAGAAAGAAGTAGACTAAATATGGCAGCCAGGTGGCTAGACCTAACCATGAAAGAAGCAGGAGAGGGAGAAAGGGGTCATGGAGGAAAAGAACATGAGACCAAGAGAGAGAACATATATAAAATAACAGGTTTATATGGAAAATAGGGAGTTGGTGGGAGGGAGGTGAGAGGGCTAGGAGGCTAGCATGGGCTGTGAAATTATCTAAGAGATACATGTGATACTCAGGGACATTGGAACCCAGCATGCACTTTGGTAAGCTAAGAGGCACCACAGGTAGTTCCTTAGGCCAGTGATAAGGAAACTAATTTCTTTTGGTAGAGGGAAGACTGTTTCATAAGTTCCAGAGGAATGCTAACTTCTATCTAACTACCAGATTTCTTCCTATAATCCATATAGAGGCCATTTCCAGATATTTGAAATGCCTCTTAGAATTTGGAGAAATCGAATTTCCTTTGGAAGGTGGAGCCTTACTAGTCCCTTCATCTAACATTGGTACTACAATCCTATGCAGATCTTGCCCTGATAAACAGAAGAATACTGACACAATCTTGGAGTAGAAACCTCTCATCTAGGATCCCATACCTGTCTAAGTATATTTTCTGAGCACAGTAAGTATGATGTCTATAACATTTATTGTCCATGCAGATCTTCTTGAAAATGTACCAGAGAGTGGGTGTCCTCCACTTAGAGGAGAGGGAAGCAAAAGAGGAAGAGAGAAATAAAGTGCAGGGCTGCACATCAAGACAGAATAAGAGGAAATCCCAAACTTCAGGGGAAGAGATGTTCAATACAGCAAGCAGGTTGGAGCCAAGCCAACAGAAAGCATATGAAATGTCAATCATGTAAATCAGTGTGTGGCCTAGGTCAGTTTCAGTAAACTTTCTCTACTAATGGAGAGGAAATATTTCAGACTTTAGGTCACAGAAAGCAAGTACTGGAATTAAATGCAAATGCCAGTGGCTGGTTCTAGACAGAAAACCAGGCAGCAGGCCAAGTTTGCCCATGTATTTGCTGACCATTCCTTCTCAATGTAAAATAGGCTTCAGATTTCACAAGTTACTAAGCAAAATTGTGTGTTTAATTAATAATTTTAACATTGTCTATGATGATACAATGGTATTTTAGATTATTTGGCTAAATAAAACAAATACTTTGTGAGTGTGGATACTGGATTTTTCAGTTAGCAGAGCGGGCTTTGCATTTAACTTCTCTTGGCTGAATGTATACGATTATGGTTGCACCACATGTGTAAAAGTTTTCAAGTTTAGGATCTGGGAAGACAGCTTAGTTGATGAAGTGCTTGCTGTACAATCTTAGGGTCTGGATATTGATGCCCAGAACCCGTGAAATAGTGATTGTAATGGTGTGTGCCTGTAATGCCAGTCCTGCAGAGGTGGAGGCAGAGGGATCCCTGGGCTGACCTGCCACCAAGCTTAGCTTAATTTGCATGTCCCATACCACTAGAAAGCCTGTCTCAAAAAACATGATAAATGCATGTGAGTGGTGAAAGGCAAGGTTGCTGTCTGGCTTCAGACTCACACTCATACCTGCATATTCACACATTTGTGACTAAGTGTGCACATGCATGCACATACACTCACAAATAAATGGTTCAAAAGGTTTATAATTTCTGTGAGAACAGATAAGAGGATCCTGGTCTGAGGAAGACGAGATAACATGACAGCAAAGACTAGCAAATGCACTGAGGGGAGAATGACACCAGAGGATAATGATCAGGGCCATAGGGAACTGGACAAATAAAAACCTAGACGGCAAGAACACACAACTCTAGCAAAGCCAAATAAATTATCCAAGATAGGATACCTAACACAGTATATTCCATTCTGCAATACTGAGAAGATGCAGTTCTGCAATCATAGAACATTAACACTTGATTTCCACTTAATTGTGACTTAGCTTGAATTGTGGGTTGAGTGTAAACTCTAGATGTACATGTCTGAAGCCCTAATTCAAAGCTGGTGGCAATGTTTGCGAAGGTTGTGGAACCTTTAGAAGGTGAGGCCTTACAGGAAGAAGCAGGTCACTAGGAGTAAGCTTTAGAATTTTGTAGCCTTGCCCCACTTAAGGCTCTCTCTCTGTTTCCTGAGTGCAAATAGCATGGGATTGGTCATCTTATGCCTGCTGCCTCCATGCCTTCCTAGTCTAATGCCATTCTTCCCTGTAGTGATGGATGGTATCCATCTAGAACTGTAAGTCAACATAACTCCCTCCCCCCTTTTTTCCTTAAATTCTTTTTGTCAAAGAATTTTGCCACAGTAAGAAAAGAAACTACTATAGTTCAGCTAGCAAAAAGGCAGGATGAAAACCGGATGAGCAGAGGCAGAGTACTGAAAGTCTGAGACACAAATCCTCACAGCTGATGGGGGAAACACTAGGAGGATATTTTAAATAAAAATTAAGAGCAATAAACATCAACATGATGCTTAGAAACAAATCCCCAAAGAGTCAACTGAAAAATAGCAAGATTAATGTCTTGCTTGGAGAAGCAGGAATTTGGTTGAGAAAAATCAGTCAGGTGGATTTTATGGTAATCTATGTAGAACTAATTCTTTAATTTATGTGTGTGTGCATATCTAATAAAAGTAAAGTAAATTATATAAATAAATGCATGAGAATAAAACTTTCCAATATGAAAAAAGTAAGGGAGGGTTGTGAAGGAAGTAGATTAGAAAATCCACCCGGTTCGGATGTTTACCAATGAGCCTGAAATTGAAGCTAAAAGAGACCAACTAGACATTATCACATGTTCACTACATGACACAAAAGTAATCGTCTCATGATCAGTGACAGATTGGTGTAATACCAGCAGGCCAGCTTGTTATTCAGGCATCAGCAGGGGGGCAACAGGGCCTCTCTTGGTCCTGTCACTGTATTTTTTAATTCCAAGGAAAGGAATCTGAAACAATGGGTCTATGGAAATACATGACATCTGTGTTCTCTCCAAATGGTCCTCCTACAACACAAAGCCAAGGTCTCTTCCTGTGTGATTGTGTTGATAGTATCAACTAGGAAAGGGGATAGGTCAGATGACATCCTGGATATTCTCCTTGCCCTTTAGAATTCATCTCTTGTAAAACCGTAGCCCTTAGAGGCAGCTATGAATGTGGATCATTCTGGAATTCTTTGTCTCATTCTCCACCAGGATCTGAAGCCACTATTATTATTATTATTATTATTATTATTATTATTATTGTTGTTGTTGTTGTCATATCATCACCATCATCACCACCACCACCATCATCATTATTGTATTATTACTATTGAAACATGAGCTCACTATGTAGTCCTGGCTAGCCTGGAATGTTCTATGTAGATAAGGCTGGACTTGAACTCACAGGGATATGCCTGCCTATGTCTCTCTAGTGCAGGAATTAAAGTTGGGCACAATAATAAATCAAGTTTTAAAGTTAACATAGAAGGTAATAGCTTTCACAATGGCATGTTTAAATTTATGTGTGTGTCAGTGTATGTATGTGTGTCTCTGTGTATGCCTGTGTGTGATATAGCTGTTTGCTGCACATGTGTTGGTGTGTGCATGTGTGTTGTATTTGTGTGAGTGCACAAGTGTGTGCATCACTGAAATGGCCAGAGACTGAAATCACATCTTCCTCACCTGATTCTCCACCTCACAGCTTCAGCTAGACTAGCAGCCCAGCAAGCCCTACGGAATCTCCTTGTCTCTGCTTCCCCAGGCTGAGGTTAAAAATGCTGCTGTCCCTGTCAGTTTATACACCAGGATCAGGGGATCCAAATTCAGATCCTCAGGACTGATCCACAAGCACATTACTCCCTGAGGCACCTCAGTAGGTCTTCCTGTTGGGATTGAAATCCATGTTTTTATACTTTATTCTTTTGTCACATACCCTCTATGATTGTCCTTTAACCCCTCTTTCTGACCTCTTTCCCTACACACTTGGCGCTCCCTTCTGCTTTAATGTCACATGTATTCAACTGTGTTCTCTTTTCCCCCTTCTCTTTAATGGTCCCCTTTCTGACATCATGCGTCACACACTCACACCAATACACACTCACTCACATTAATAACGGTCACCAATGTGCACATGTTTGTTTGTGTTCAAGTCTGCATATGTGTGTGAGAGCCAGAGGACCACCTGAGTCCTGCCTCAGGATCACTGGCTGCTTTTACTTTGTGACAGAGTCTTTCATTGCCTGGAGCTCAGCAAGTGCACTGTTGGAACTTGTGGCAATGAAAGAAGTCAGAGAAAGGAGATGTGAGGCATAGTGAAGGACGGTGATGAGGGGACAAAGAAGAAAAAAGTATAGTGACATCTTTGTGCATACTCTTCCCCTTCCTAAGACAGACAAAATAAATGTGTTTAATAATATATGTTTTAAAAACACGACCATCTCTTCTGTCAGTCATGCGAAAGTAGAAAGCATTTTTTTTTTTAGATTTATTATTAGTGTGTATGTATATCTTTGGGTATGAAGTGAGTTGCTGAGTTCAGGCCTGGACATGACATATCACAAAATGAAAGTACTTACAGTATGTCTCTATGTAATTCTGCTACCTGTAAGACTTATTCTTTTGAATTTTATTCCTGTAGCTCAGTGACATAAACTTACCTCTGTAACTCAGTGACACAAATCCTTTCGTGAATGTATTTGTATATGTATGCATGTGTATAAATGATTGTGCATGCAGTTGCATATTTGTGCAGAGGCATTTTCTCATGCATGTGCATGCATCTGTAGGCCAGAGGAAAACCTTAATTGTTGTTTCTCAGACGCTGTTCATTCTAGGTTTTTTGTTTGTTTGTTTGTTTGTTTGTTTTGTTTTTGTTTTTGGAGACAGGGTTTTTCTGTGTAGCTTTGCATCTTTCCTGGATCTCACTCTGTAGACCAGGCTGGCCTCGAACTCACAAAGATCCCCCTGCCTCTGCCTCCCAAGTGCTGGGATTAAAGGCGTGCACCACCACCGCCGGGCTCACTCTAGTTTTTGAGAGTATCTCTTACCGGATTTCAGCCCACTAAGGGGGCTCAGCTGACTGGGTAGGGAGCTTGGGGGTTCACCTGTCTACACTTCCTCAGCACTTGGGCTTTTCATATGGGTTCTGGAATTAACTCAAGTCCTCTAGCTTGCATGACAAATCCTTTCCTGACTGAGGTTTCCCAAGTCACCATGTATATTTTAATTTTTAAATGTTTTTTATTCATTTTACATACCATCTGTAGTTCCCCCTCCCATCCCTCCTCCCATTGCTCTCCTCCTTTCCTCCTCCCCTTGGACACACCCCCATCCACTCCTCCAAAAGGATTAGGCCTCCCATGGGGAGTCAACAAAGCATGGTACATTCAGCTGAGGCAGGAGCAAGCCGCCCTCCCCCGCATCAAGGCTGAAGAAAGTGTCCCACTATAGGCACTAGGCTCCAAAAAGCCCACACATGCACTAGGGATAGATCCTGATCCCACTGCCAGGGGCCTCTCAAACAGACCAAGCTACACAACTGTCTCCCACATGCAGAGGGTCTAGTTGAGTCCCATGCAGGCTCCACAGCTGTCAGTCTAAAGTTTGTGAGTTTCCATGAGCTTGGATCAGTTGTCTCTGTAGATTTCCTATCATAATCTTGATCCCCACCCCCCTACCTCCCACCCCCCAGCCCCCGTTGTTCATATAATCTCTCTTCTCTCTCTTCAAATGGACTTCCCGAGCTCAATCTGGTGCTTGGCTGTGGATCTCTGCATCTGATTCCATCAGTTACTAGATGAAGGATCTATGATAACAGTTAGGGTACTCACCAATCTGATTATAAAGGAAGGCCAGTTTAGGCACCATCTCTATTATTGCTAGGAGTCTTAGCTGGGGTCATCCTTGTGGATTCCTGGGAATTTCCCTAGAACTAGATTTCTCCCTAAGCTCATAATGGCTCTCTCTATCAAGATATCTCTTTCATTGCTCTCCCACTCCATCCCTTCCCAGCTTGACCATTCCTTTCCCTTGAGTTTTCATCCCCAATTCTCTCCCCTCTACTACCCCTGTCCCCCAGTTTAACCAGGATATCTTATCTATTTCCCCTTCCCAGGGCTATCCATGCATCTCTCTTTGGGTCCATTTTGTTAGCTAGCTTCTCTGGAGCTGTAGGTTGTAAAATGATTATCTTTTGCTTTACATCTAGTATCCACTTATGAGTGAGTAAATACCATATTTGTCCTTCTGAGTCTGGGTTACCTCACTCAGGATGATATTTTCTAGTTCCATTCATTTGCCTGAAAATTTCATGATGTCACTGTTTTTTTTTTTTATTTGTTTGTTTGTTTTTACTGTTGAGGAGTACTCCATTGTATATACATATGTACATTTTCTTTATCTATTCTTCAGTTGAGGAGCATCTTGGTTGTTTCCAGGTTCTAGCTGTTCTGAATAACAGCTATGAACTTAGTTGAACAAGTGTCCTTGTGTTATGATTGAGCATCCCTTGGGTATATGCCCAAGGGTGGTGTCATTGGGTCTTGAGGTAGATTGATTTCCAATTTTCTGAGAAGTTGTCATATTGATTTCCAAAGTGGCTGTATGTAGCTGTACATTTCTTGGGTCCCCCGTGGTCCAGAAAAATCTCTCTCACCCATGGTCCTGCAGCTGCCCAGACTCAAGTAAAGACACAGAGACTTATATTATTTACAAACTGTATGGCTTATGGCAGGCTTCTTGCTAGCTAGATCTTATATCTTAAATTAACCTATTTTTGTTAATCTATGTATTGCCAAATGTTCTGTACCGGTCTGATGGCATGTTGTTCCCTGGATGGCAGGCTGGCATCTCACTCTCCTCTCCTTTCTTCTCTCGGTATATCTGCTTGGATTTCCCACCTGCCTCTAAGCTACCTTGCCATAGGTCAATGCAGCTTTATTTATCAACCAATCAGAGCAATACATATTCAAAGCATACAGAAAAATATCCCACAGCAGCTGTAAATCTTTGCATTCCCACCAGCAGGGGATGAGTGCTCCCCTTATTCCATATCCTCTCTGACATGAGCTGTCCTCAGTGTTTTTGATGTTAGCCATTCTGGCAGGTATGGTATTTGAGTGATTTTGATTTCTATTTCCATGATGGCTAATTGATGTTAAGCAATTCTTTAAATGTCTTTTGGTCATTTAAGATTCTTTGGTTGAAAATTCTCTGTTTAGAAACTTACCCCCTTTTTGTTAGATTATTTGGTATTTTGATGTCTAGTTTCTTGAGTTCTTTATATGTTTTAGAGGTCATCCCTATGGCAGATGTAGGGTTGCTGAAGATCTTTCCCATTCTGTAGTCTGGTTTTTGGTGTTTTTGTTGTTGTTATTTTTGTTTGTTTATTTGTTTTAGTTTTTTTTATCTTATTTGCCATGTTCTGTGCCTTAGAGAAGCTTTTCAGTTTCAAGAGGTCACATTTATTGACTGCTGCTCTTTGTGTCTGTAGTACTGGTGTTATATTTAGATAGTGGTCTTCTGTACCAATGCATTCAAGGCTATTTCTCACTTTCTCTTCTATCACATTCAATATAATTAGATTTATGTTGAGGTCTTTGATCCACTTGGACTTGAGTTTTGTGCATGATGATAGATAGGGATCCATTTGCAATCTTCTATATGTTGATACCCAGTTACGTCAGCACCATTTGTTGAAGATGCTTTCTGTTTTCCATAGTCCACTTTTGGCTTCTTTGTCAAACATCAGTTGTTCATAGGTGTGTAGATTAATATCAGGATCTTCAATTTGATTCCATTGGCCCATGTATTTGTTTTAATGACAATACTAAGCTATTTTTACTAACATAGCTCTATAGTAGAGCTTGAAGTCAGTGATACCTCCAGAATAGTGATACCTCCAGAAGTTCTTTTATTGTACAGAATTGTTTTAGTTATTCTGCATTTTTGTTTTTCCATATGATGTTGAATGTTGTTCTTTCAAGGTCTGTGAAAAATTGAGTTGGGATTTTGACAGGGATTGTATTGAATCTGTAGATTGCTTTTGGCAAGATTGTTATTTTTATTATGTTGATCCTACCTATCCATGAGCATAGGATGTCTTTCTATTTTCTGATAACTTATTCAACTTATTTTTTCTAAGACTTGAAGTTCTTGTCATAGAGGTCTTTCACTGGTTTGGTTAGAGTTACCTCAAAGTATTTTATATTATTTATGGCTATTGTAAAAGGGGATGTTTTTCTGATTTCTTTCTTTACCTATGTATCATTTGTAGATTAGATGGCTACTGATATTTTTAGTTAATCTTGTATCTCACAACATTACTGAAGTTTTATCAGCTATAAAAGTTCAATGGTAGAATTTTTGGGGTCATTTATGTATGCTATCATATTATCTGCATATAGCGAGAGTTTAACTTCTTCCTTTCCAATTTGTATCTCTTTGGTCTCCTTTTGTTATCTTATTGCTATAGTTAGAACTTCGAATACTATATTTAACAGATGTGGAGAGAGTCAGCCTCATTGTCTTGTTCCTGATTTTAGTGGAATTCCTTTGTGTTTCTCTCCATTTAATTTGATGTTAGCTGTCGGCTTGCTGTAATTGCCTTTATTATATTTAGGTATTTTCTTTGTATTCCTGATCTCTCCAAGACCCTTATCATGAAGGGGTATTGGATTTTATCAAAGACTTTTTAAACATCTAGTGAGATGATAATGTGTTTTTTTTTTTTCCCCTCTCAGTTTACTTATATGGTGAATTACATTGACAGATTTTCTTATCTTGAACCTTCCCTGCATCTCTGGGATGAAGCATATTTGATCATGGTCAATGATCTTTTTGATGTGTTTTTAGATTTTGTTTGCTCATATTTTATTGAATATTTTTGTATCAGTGTTCATGAGGGAGATTGATCTATACCTCGCTTTCTTTGTTGCACCTTTGTGTGTTTCAGTTATCAAGGTAACTCCAGCCTTGTAAAAGGAGTTTGGCAATATTCCTTCTATTTCTACTGTGTGGAACAATTTGAGAAATATTGGTATTAGCTTTTCTTTGAAATTCTGGTAGAATTCTGCCCTAAAACCATCTGGTCCTGGGCTTCTTTGGGTTGGGTGAATTTTAATGACTGTTTCTATTTCCTTAGGGGTTACATGTCATTGTAAATTGTTTATATTGTCTTAATTTAATTTTGGTATGTGGTATCTATTCAGAAAATTGTCCATTTGTTTTAGGTTCTCCAATTTTGTGGAATACAGGTTTTTGAAGTTTGACCTGATAATTCTCTGGATTTCCTCAATGTCTGTTGCTATGTTTCACCTTTCAGTTTTTTATTTTGTTAATTTCAATATTCTCTATCTGCCTTTTGGTTAGTTTGAATAAGGGTTTATCTATCTTGCTGATTTTCTCAAACAACCAACTCTTTGTTTTATTGATTCATTGTATTGTTCTCTTTGTTTCAATTTTATTGATTTTAGCCCTCAATTCGATTATTTCCTGGCATCTCTTCTGGGTGAGTTTGCTTCTTTTTGTCTCAAGTTTTCAGGTGTGCTGTTAAGTCACTAGTGTGAGATTTCTCCAATTTCTTTATGTAGACATTTACTACTATGAAATTTTCTCTTAGTACAGCTTTCATAGTGTCCCATATGTTTGGGTATGTTGTGCTGTGGTAAAATTGTATTCCCCAACATATTGTATACCCTAATAAACTTATTACATTTTTTATTGGTATCTGTTGAGATTTGCTTTGTGTCAAAGTATGTGGCCAATTTTAGAGATGGTTCCAGGTGCTGAGAAGAAGGTATATTGATTTATATTTGAGTGGAGTGCTCTATAGGTTTCTGTTAAGCCCATTTGAGTCATAGCATCTGTTAGTTGCCTTATTTCTCTATTAATTTTCTCTCTGGCAGACCTGACCAGTGGTGAGATTTGGGTCTTGAAGCCTCTCCCTATTATGTGTGGGGTTTGATGTGCAATTTAATCTTTAGTAATTTTTCTTTTATATATGTGATTGCCCTTGTATTTGGGGCATAAATATTCAGAACTGACTATTCATTTTGCTGGATTTTTCCTGTGATGAATATGTAATGTCTTTCCCATCTCTCTTGATTAATTTCAGCTTGAAGTCTATTTTATTAGATATTAGATAGGTACACCAGCTTCCTTCTTAATTCCATTTGATTGGAAAGTCTTTTCCCAACCATTTATTCTGAGGTAGTGTTTGTCTTTGAAGTTGAGGTGTGTTTCTTGAAAGCAGCAGAAGAATAGATTCTGTTTTTGTATCCATTCTGTTAGCCCGTTTCTTTTTATAGGCAAATTGAGTTCATTGATATTAAGGGATATTAATGACCAGTGGTTGCTAATTCCTGTTATTCTTTGGTGGTAGAGTGTATGTGTTTCCGTTTTTGGGATTTACTGCCGTGTAATTATTTATTGCCTGTGTTTTCACAGACTTTACCTAAGTCTTTGTTTACCATACTGACATCATATTATTTTTTCTGTGCTGCCAAGCATGCCTGTGAAGTTGATATATTATTAAATCTTATAGTGGTAAAAAATGATAGATGCTATTATCACAAAGTCAGTATATAACTGTGATAGAAATGAAGCCTAAAACTATCTGAATCTAAAACTATGACCCTTCCAACACTCTAGATTGCTTCAGTGAACAGTGTTTTAATGGCTATGTAGTGTTTTCTTTCCCTCCCCAAATACACACACACACACACACACACATTTATATAAAATAAATTTTTTATCTAGAATTCAGAAATAATTTCCTGCATGGCTGTGTCTGCCAGTGTCTATGTTGTTGCAATAAGCACGTGCATTTTGTAAGAGATATGCATTTCCTATACACGTGCATTTCATAAGAAATATGCATTTCCCATGACAAAGGCTCAATGGGCGTGCATCATTTTGCAGCTGACCCTATGGAATGATTTTGGTGATACCTGCAAAACCTGGTGAAATTAACCCTAAGAGGTAGAGGAAAGGACTTCAGAGAGTACCCAGTCAAGAGGAGGTAGTTGACCTTCAAATTAAAAAAAAAAAATTTGAAGGGCTTTAGATTAGTTAACAGAGATACTATTGTTCACATATAATCTGTAAATTGACAAAAAAGCAAAAAAAAAAAAAAAACTAGTTAATTCTCTCTTTCTCTCTCTCTCTCTATATATATATATATGATATCATCTATGCAATAAGTGTATTGCAATATATATTTACATATAGGGATGGCCATTGAAGATGGAAAGCCAGGCTGTGAGATTTCCCTTGGCTTTAATAAATTGTATTTAATTTGTTAAGGTCTTGTAATAGTCTATAAGCCTGTTTTTCCTAGATAAAAAATATTGGGGTGATTTAAGGGCTGGTAGGGGGCTTTATATGCCCAATATTTAAGTTTTTCTCTACCAGACAGGTAGCAATTACAATTCTTTTGACATTTAAAGGTCATTGCTTAACACAAATAGGAGTATCACATGTAATAAGTAATGGGGTGAGCAGTGGAGAGTGTCCCCTAGAATAAATTTTTATATCCTAGGTCATGTCTGTTATTTATAATTTTTGGAATAATGGTTCAATTATGCCCTTGGATTTGTTTACCCAAGTTCTTCTAATCTTAAAATTCATCCATAGCATTTGCGCTAATATTAGTCCATAGCAGAGATTAATGATACATACATTGTTATAGCATGTCTCTTTTTCATAATGTGTTAGGTATGGAGGATGACATATTGAAAGAATATGTCATAATTTTTTCCATCTGACCATTTTAATATTCCTGAGCTTTTGGTTACAATATTAGGTTGATCTAGGCCTCTCAAAGATGAAGGAGTAATAATTGTCTTAGGTATTTGGCCAACGTTTCCTTGAAATATAAAAAATGTTTGTGTTTACACCTAGCACTTTAATTATTTTCATTCCCTGTATTTTAAGCATTTAGTTGGTCTGGAATATTTAATTTCTGAACCCAGAAAACCATATTAGGGAATTCAAACTGGTAGCTCCCTAGGCATTACATTGTATGAATCTGAATTGTTTTTGTTTGGGGCTATAAAATAACTTTAATTTTTTAAGTAAAGTCAGAAGTCTAGCTGGGCAGTGGTGGCGCACGCCTTTAATCCCAGCACTCGGGAGGCAGAGCCAGGCGGATCTCTGTGAGTTCGAGGCCAGCCTGGGCTACCAAGTGAGCTCCAGGAAAGGCGCAAAGCTACGCAGAGAAACCCTGTCTCAAAAACAACAACAACAACAAAAAAATAGTCAGAAGTCTAACCTAACCTTCCTGGGACAATTTTTATATCTTGTACAGTAGGGGAGCTATGGCCTATATTAGGGGGAGGTCTGTAGACTCTGTAATATATAAGGCTTATATAAGTTCTATTCCTAAAAACTATATATCTCAAACCTCAATAAAAACTTTATTCCTAGATCTAACTTAGACATATATTCTCAGTATCGCTAGCTTATGTACTTAGATTTATGTATCATTTATAACATATCCAAATGTTTATATGTTATATTTATCTACCTCAATAACTGGCAGTTCATATATCATGTTATTTTTTAACTTTTCTAAATATTCTCTCTATATAAACCTTTATATCCTTATAAGAACTTTACATCCCAAAGCATCTATGTATTTAATTTGTCAGGAGACATAGGTGATTGATTATTGAGAACAGCCAATGTAAATTAAATTTCTTTTAATCAAAGAAACCATAAAACATCATTTTGAAATCTGTTTGGCGAGCTACCTTTTATTTGAAATTGGATAGCAAGATAAATTATCTTTAGACCTGGTAAATGGGGATAATATCTAAATGATATCAAAGTATAATTTAGACTGAACCCTGGCGATAAGAGGCATGGTATAGTTTAAAGTGGAAAGCTTAAACATTTTTAAAATGCCAGAGGGCTAAGTAATGAATTGATTATATTTGGCATACTTAGCATGTATATAAACATGATTTTTATACATTAGAGAACTTGATCATTATTAAGATCAAACTTAACTTGTATCTTAATAATTATCTTTAATAGTTTAGAATTTAAGTTCAATTGATCCTTAATAGTTCACAGTTAAGTTGACCAATTCATCAATAAGTTGTATTTCTTAATTATATTAAATAGTTTATAATTAAAGTAAACTTATTCCTAACAGTTTATAAGTCAGCTGTTCTTATAAACTTAGAACTTTAAGTTTTGTACCTGCAGGTTTGCCTTAATAATACTAAGTTTGTTCTGAAGTTACTTTAATACAGAAACAAGAGTTCTTATACAGAAATATAGCATGTAAGAAGAATAACAATTCAATAACTCCTTTATGGTGTATCATGAATTAAGCAAAGTAAAAACCCAAAATAACTGTAGTCACAGACAGTTCCAGGGGAGCTGGCACTGGCAAACAATTGTGAGCTGCCATGTGGGTACTGAGAATTGAATCTGGGTCCTCTTGAAGAGCAGCCAGTGTTCTTAACCTCTGAGCTATCTCTCCAGCACAGAGAGGATCTATTTGAAAAAGTTGCAGCCTGAATAGCCTTCACCACCAGTCACTGGTAATGGCAAGGTGTGGGAGGGGTGGAGGTGCTGAGCTGAAGCATGCAGTGGCTGAGAGTTAGATTCAAGGGGAAAAAGGAAGGCAAATATTTCAAAAGTAAGCATTTATTTAGGTAGGATTTTTCAGTCTCCAGAGTCTCTGGATGTCTGAGAAAACCCATAAGTATTCAGGTAGTCAGAAGGTGTCCCTTCTTTTACAGCTGATAATTAGCTAGTTCTTACACTTGGCCAAGTTTTTAGCTAAGAACTTTCTAGAAAATAGTCCATTAGAAAGAAAAAGATAGAGAAAAACGACAGGATTTTTTTTTTTTTAATACAGAGATAAGAGAGCTGGGAGTCACCATATTTTAGGACTGCCTCTGGAAGGGCTGTGAGGCTTGCATTGTTATTTAAATGAAGGCTGCTGGAGCTGAGCTCCTAGCTAGCTGTGGGGTGGTTTTAAAGTTTATAGCTCAAGTTAATCCTTAGATATACAGCGAGTTTTAGCAGAACAAAATTATTTGAAACATGGATTGTCATCTCAGAGAAAATAGCAAACCTCTTTCACTCTAGTATTCATTCTCAGGAGGTCTTGTGGTATATATAATCTCCATGTAAAAACCCGAATGAAATAATGGCGGATTTCTCCCTAGAAGGGAGGGGTTAGAATCTCCACTGCTTGTCACAGTCTGCAGGTAAAGCCATTCTAAAGGGTCAGTGGCTCTTCCTTATCTAAGCCTGTAAACTGACCCAAGCTGACAGAAATGCCTTTAGTCTTAGCCTGTGTCCTATAATTTTTATTAAAAGCTTTTTTTGTTTGTTTGTTTGTTTGGACTTGTTTTAGAAAGATTCTTTTTTTTTTTTTTTGGTTTTTCCGAAACAGGGTTTCTCTTGTGTAGCTTTGCGCCTTTCCTGGAACTCACTTGGTAGCCCAGGCTGGCCTCGAACTCACAGAGACCTGCCTGCCTCTGCCTCCAGAGTGCTGGGATTAAAGGCGTGCGCCACCACCGCCCGGCCTAGAAAGATTCTTGATAGGGAAGGGGTACTCAGATTACTCACTCTCTAGAGGTCAGTGGTCCCTCTGGTCTGTATCACCTTTGGTGAGATCCATTTGGTAAATGGGACTTCAGGGGTCACTTTTACAACCAACCCCCCACCCCCTGGGGAAACTGCTTCATCTCTGGACAGCCTCCATCTAAGCTACACCTCTCATCCTGGATGTGCTTGGTTGATTACCCTTCTGGGTACCAGGTTTTGTACAATATTAAAGGTCCAGCCTTAATATTATACTATACTGTACCAGGAGGCCTGGAAGGGACACTACCAGCTGGCACAGGAATGAATATATATGCACTGAGTTCTTTAGTCCATTCATTTTATTCCTCTAAGCCAATGTTTTTCTATACAGCTTTCTCTAGTTCATATACTTTATTTTTCTAAGCCAATTCTATCTATGTAGTTTTAGTCACTGCTTATGAGGTACGAAGATACCCAGGTCTGTAACACCCTTGATGAGATCTGCAGTCCAGCTAAAACCCCAATCCTATGAGTATACTGTTAAGGCACCAGATATTGAATACCTAAAGGTCCTAGGGATTTTACTACATCTGGCATGGGTTATCCGAGGGAAAACAAAAATCTACATACACTATACTCTTATGTCTGTTAACTTTATTCCTCTAAGACAGAATTCTATCAGTACAGCTATAGCTCCTCCAGCATTCAGGACAAGAATAAATTTAGATAAACCAAGCTCTTTATCCATCTACTTTATTTCTCTGGGATGAAATCCTGTCTATATAGCTTCAGTGCCATCCAGTTCCCTAGCCCATAGTCCTGCTAATGACTAAACTCCTATGCTTCCAGCCTCATCTTTGTCCTCCATTTCCTCGTTCTCCATTTCCACTAATCTTTACTCTACCTGTGATTGAAAGACCCTAACCCTTCAGGCTTACACCCCCCAAACCCCAGGAGAATGAGGAACTAAAAAGCTAGTTCCAAGGGCAAACCGACTCAGCCATTACTCAACCACCCTTACCACAATGTATGGAGATTTCTGTTAAGATATGTTGCTTAACTGTGACTGGGATAATTGCAAGTGTTCCAGGAAAGACCACTGTAACCTTTGTGTAACCTTCACTCCCGCCCTGATACCCCCCTGAGGTTTCCGGGGGAAAATTGTGCATGTGTGGACATGATTGTACCTACCCTGTGACTAGGCCATAATCTTGTGAAAGTAGCCCCTAGACATGAACCAACGGGAACGAAATTGCATGGGAAATGTAATCATATGGCTTTTGTGGGTTTTCCTTTTCCTTTAAAAGTACCCATGTGGCTACAGTAGGGCACGACTCTTGCTCTTGGGAGGAGAGTAGCCCGACTATACAGCCACATCAATAAACCTCTTACTGTTTGCATCAGCTGGACCAGAGTCTGGGTCCTTGGGGTACCCACCCGAGAAGGTAGTACCCTGGGTCTGGGGTCTATCAGTGACCTTCTTACCCTCTCTGTCCTCCTCATTTTTCTCTTGATATGCCATTCTGTCCCTTTCTACAGAATATGCCTATCCTCCTCTCCCTGGCCACACAGTTCTCAGAAATGTTCCTCCACCCTAACTTGTACCTTGATATGTAAAACCCTCTTTTGTTCTCAGTCAAATGCTCTGGAGAGTCACTAGGCCTCACAGTGAGGAGATGGTCTGAGCTTCATTTGCACAAGAAGCAAAGCTATGCATCTCCAGCCAGCTTGTATCCTAGGTTCAGCAGGTAACCTAGAAGCTCAGCAGGTCTGGAAATATTTGGGCACCCAAAAAATTTCATAGCAGAAGACAGCTGAAATATTAAAGGTTGGATAGCATCAAATATTCATAATAATTAGCTTGCCTTTTGACAGACCCTTGGCCAGCCAAAGTATAGCTTTAATAAACAGCTGAATCTCTATTTCAGCCTGTAAGAGAAGAGCAATGAACAAAGGACAATTAGTCATGCTATCTTTACAGATTATGCAATCTATCTTAATTTTTAAATCATTTTTAAAAATTAGGTTTAGCTTGGTGGATAGTAGACATTGAAAAAAAGTATAAAGATGCATATAAATTCTACATGTTAATATTTAGCTACAATATTGGTGAGTAGAATATAATCTCCTTTGCTCTACTTAACAGCTTCAGCTTAATTCTATTCTGTCTGATGTTACTACTGATAAATCAACCCTATTTTAATTTATTTCTAATTTATATCTCCACATTATATTTTTATTGCATTGTGTTACATTTTGAGTTATCTATTTATATGTGGTTTTTATGTGATTTTAACTATTTGAGTTTTTATACACATAATGTCCTGTTTAATTAATTTACATTTATTTTAATGTACATGTGGCTGCAAATGAGATGCATCTCATCTAGTAATTCATATGAGTGTTAAAAATGATCAGTGTTATTTTTGTAAGCAATAATAGCTATATTTTTCCTTCTGGAAATAGCCTTTAAATTATTTATTTCACTTCTTTTAAAATTTCACTCTGATAAGTATAACTATCCATCTTTTGAGGTTATTAAGATGCTGTTCTGTCAAGTAATAACTTTTATAATCTGACAACCAGCCTTTCTTTGTCAAACTGTATTATTTCTAGGTTCACACTGCTCATTGCATCCTTATCTCTTCCATTTTTCTCTCATGCATCACACCTTTGACCTTTTTTGCAATGTTTTAGGAAAATGTAAAGATGAATGCCTTTGATTCTTTCTTTGATGCATCTTTATAAAATGTTGGATCCATAAATGTGTGTTTGTTTTCTGATCTTGGATTATATTGGGCCTTTAGAAGGATGAAGAAATGACTTATAGAAGAATGAAAGAGGATCTACATCTCTCACCCTGTACAAAATCCAAGTCAAAACACATCAAGGATCCTAATATAAGATGTGAATCTCTGAAACTCTTAGGGGAAATCACTTCAGATAGAGGCACAGGCAAGGACTTTCTGTGAAAGTCTGCAATAGCTCAGGAAATAACACAAAAAATCCACAAAAGTATATTTCATATTTTCATCAGCAGTTTCAGTTGCTCAGGCTTGCTCTCAGGAAAGCAATATGCCACTGTTGGCCTCTGCTCTCCTGCTGGTGACAGGCTTTGCCTTATTGCTTTACTGTTACTGTTGTTGATGCTGGGAATTTGACTATACTCACTTGCAAACATGAATGGCTGTATTTCTCCTTTTTTTTTGTATGGTACTGATTTCATTTCCTTAAACTATTTCAACAGTGTGGTCATCTGGTATGGCATTAAAGAGCAATGACAGAAGGTACAGACATCCTCTGTTTCTATTCTATTTCCTTAATATTATGTGTGGCCTAGCTGTTGGAAGACAGCTGGAGACATCATTTATCAAGTTCAATGTTTTTATTCACTGCTGACAATACTTTTATTTCTTTTAGCAATTATTCTTTTGATAATTTATTAGTTAACGATGGGTGTCAAATTCCAAAGTCTATTTTCAGATATTGTGAATTTCAAGGGACAGTTCTTTTATTTTTTCCCTGTTTAATTGCACCAAAACTTGAAATTATACTTTGTATGACTCATAACTTTCAAACTGTGTTAGAATGAGGTTTATGGCCCAGGAAATGGAGTATCTTAGAGTGGGATGTATAAGGTTAATACTCGCTTCTATTGACTATGCTTTTCTTGTTGAATTGATGATGCTATTGTCTCAGTTACTGGAAGAGTGGTCAAAAAAAAAAAAAAAACCTGGAAAGCCAAGAAACTATCATTTTTGTTTGCGCTTTTCCCAGAGGACACCACAACAGTCCATGCACAGCACCTTGGCCTCCCCTATTCACAAGGTCCTTGGCCCTACTCCATTCAGGGTCTGTGTTGATATTCGTGGCTCCTGATATCATCAAAGGCCATGCTGATGCCAAGGGTCGAGTTGCCATCTGGGGAAATGTTGATGTCTAAGGGTCATGCTGCCACTGGGGCCATGCCAATCAGAGTTGCCTGCACTGCCACCTGGGGCCATGGTATCATCTGGGCCTAGACTGCTGCTGAGGGTTGTGTCTGGGTCCATGTCCCTACAGCAGCTAGGGACTGAAGTGATATCTGTGGCTCCTTTTACACTCAGGACCATGTACATTCCAGGGGTCTAGTCAGCCACCTGAGATCATGTTGATGTCTGAGAGTTATGCTACCACTGGGGCCATACTGATCTGGGTGGCCTGTGCTGCCACCAAGACCACAGTGATATCTGGTCCTCAGCTACTGCTGAGGGCCATGTTTGGTTCCTTCACTGGACACTGCAGCAAGAGAGCTGGCCAGGGCACTCAGGTGAAACGTCCCATCCCCACCACAGGCACGAGAGAGCTGGCCCTGATGGCACAGGCACAGAAGAGCTGGCTCTGCCCCTCACCTGAGGTGGTCAGACCCAATGACCCTAATTGACCAGCTCAGCTACCACCAAGGCCCATGATATGGGTTGGCCCACCCTAACATCTACCCCAGTTATGACCTGCTGGGGCAAATAAAGGGGCTGGTCATTTGGAACAATAGCTGCAGAATCTCCATGACTCAGGGCAACAGGATATCTGAGAATGTCAGTGAGGGTTCACTGATGATGGTGTGCCAGAGGCCAGAGGCCCTGAACCACACCAATGACTCATTGCAATGATCACTTGTAGGTGGGGCTTATTATACAAAAGGTTATACCATATGACACATGGCAGCTCCCAATGCCACTAGGACAAATGAAGAGGTGTTAGAGAGTTGGGAAAGATGGAGGAGTGAGATGTTTTTGTTGTTGTTTTAGTTTTGTTTTGATTTTAGTTAATTTTGGGGGTCTTCTTTCAGTGGGATTGTTTCAGGGGTGAGGGGCAGATAAAGAGGGACGAGGAGGTAGGCAGGATAGGGGTGAAGTATGTGAAATTGCCAAAGAACCTTTATGAATTACATCATAAAAAATAATAAAATAATCACAACACTGTTCATATTTTTCCTTTAAATAATTGTTTTTTAAATCAACTAAATATAACAGAAAAATACTTATTTTCATTATTGCTTCTTTACCACTCTTTCTATTCAAATATCAATTTCTGAAATATTTCACTGGATTCCACTCTGAATAATTGTTATTTATATCATACTCAGGGGAGTTGATTAATTTTCTAAAAACTTATAATCTGAGAGATGAAATTATAAGTTTTAGATACATATACAATTGAACAATTATACAACCATATATAAATCTTATATAGTATATACATGTAATATATACATAAGGGAGACAAATGATGCTGTGCATGTGTTGGTTGCTCGCTATCTTCCCACTAACATTGTGCAAGGGCTTTGCATTCTGTGTTTTCAGATCATTGTTATCTTTTAGAGTTTTGATACCCATGACATTTTGGGTGGGGAACTTGAGGGTTTTCCCAAATATTATTCTTTCTATTCTCTGTCCATAGCAATAATAGAATCTGTGATGTTTTTAGATGACAATTTGTTGAGCTTGCATTAATGTGGGACAACTCACCAAAAACTCCAGGGGCAGGAGTTTCTTGCTCTCCATACTGCCTCCCTGTTTTGCCTTTGGCAATTCTTGAATATCACCAAAGGATGTCAGCATCCTGTGGCCCTATAGCTGCATTATCTTACTTTGGGAAAACAGATCTTGTCTGTGATTCTTCTGATTGAACTGTTTGTTCAGAATTTGAGATGCCTTCTTTCTGTAAATATGATTTTCCCGTAGATTAAAACATTCACTCTGTTTTTTAATGTTTCATTTTGTAAGAATGAGAGAGATGGATTTTATGATTTTCCTGGATAGTTTAACTGTTATCTGGACATGGTCCAGACTCATTTGAGAGGTCAGCCTCAATTGAAAAATTGCCTCAGTAATATTGGCCTATGAGCATTTTATCTATGGGCAATTGTCTTGGTTGGTAACTAATTTGGGAGGGCTCAGAATGCTGTGGGAAGCAACATACTCCAGATCAAGAGTCCTGGGCTGTAATAGGACAGGAGACAGAGTGATACTAGCAAGCCACAAAAAGAAGACAAGGACACATACATTTGTTTTTCTCTGCTCTTGACTGTACGTATGATGTGGCTAGTAGCTTGAGTTCATGCCTTGATTATCTCTCAATGCTGGGTTGCTGGAATTACAGATCAAATGAACCCTTTCCTTCCCTGAGTTGCTTTTGGTTAGGATGCTTTATTACACCAGGATCAATGAGAATAGAACAATTATCTTTACATGAAAGTGCTGAAGTTCAACATCTTTAATCACTGTGTTTTTAAAACTCATTAAAATATGCCCTTATCTTTAAATAGCCTATGTCAAGATTGATTTTGGGGAAAGTGACAAGGAATGAATACAGATAAGATAATATTTAAATATGTAAATATGAAAAAGTTAAAAGCTATAGATAAGAGGTATATTAAATTAATATGTGTATTCTTAGGAGGATTTGAAAGCCTTTATAGATGATTTGAAGAATAAATGCATTTGTATACTTCAGCATAAGAAAAAAATCACTGTTTCACTAAGTGCGAACAATTCTGTTTGTACAAAGAATTGTCTTGGGATGGTTTTACAGGTGATAACTACCAGAACGTTGAGAGTAAGTTCATTCCCATGTCCTGCAAATTCTTCCAGATGTAATAGGAATCATATGGATTTAGTTTTGACATCCACTTTATGGACCTATGAATGCAGGCATAAATATTAACACTAAAACTGCAGATGGTATATAATACAAGCTCACTTAAAAAACATATTTGTAAAATCTAATTAAATCTTTATGAGCATGAATCAATAATCATTATGACGCTGGGTGGTCTTGGTGGTGCATGCATTTAATTCCAGACCTTGGGAGGTAGAGTTAGGAGGATCTCAGTGAGTTTGAGGATAACCTAGTCTACAAAGTAAGTTCCAGAACAGCCAGGGCTCTTATACAGAGAAACTCTGCCTTGAAAACAAAAACAAAAACAAAAACAAAAACAAAAACAAAAACAAATAATCAACATGAGCTTGGAAGTCCTAGTCAATGAAATAAAGAAAATTCCTACATGCATTGTTACAAGGGAATGTAAAATTGTCATCATAATGTATTATCACAAAGGCAGAAAACAGTAGGTGGTGATATTATTCTCACACCTGAAACTGAAATAATTTCAGCACAGATATCAATAGAGGACACTTGAGGTACGGAGTGGCAGCTCACCCAGAGGACCTGAGCTTGGCTCCCAACATTCTCTTCAGGCAGCTCCAAATGCCAGTAACTTCAATTTCAGGAGATATGACACCCTCTTCTGGACTTTGATGGCAACATTGTGTACATGAACATGCCCAAGCTCCCACCCAACACATATGCAAATAGTTAAAAATAAAATATAAATATAAATGTCAGTAGAAATTATGAGCAGAAAGAAATTATGTTCCAAATCAGAAGGTAATGAAGGAAATACCTATTAATGATGAAAAATAATACAATTCTATATAAAGTGAAAAAATAAACACAAAATTTTTACTCTTAGATGTCAAAGTTGTCATCCCTTTCATTGAAAACTACTTTATTAGCAGCTGTAAAACAGTAACTGGAGTGAGCTTGAAATATTAATATGATCATACACAGTACACACAGTGCAATTTAACTACTCATCCATGCTATTTACTCCTGGTCCATTTTATTCTGTTTTGTTTTAGGTGAGTTCCTTTGATGCTAAAGACAATGGTGATTGTTATAATTATTTCCTTAGATGGTATAATTGTGTAGTTATTTCACAGTATATTACTTGCAGAAAGGACTCTACATTTGAACAGTAGTTGATTCCATATTTATTCCATAAAGTTAACCACTAAGAGTTCATTTCTAAGTGCAATAGCTCCAAAACAGTCTGTGTCAATAGCTAAATGAACACTATATTCAAATTGATCCTTTTTGTGTCTAAGTCAAAGTGTGTACGGAAAGTTATGATCCTGTCACACCTGGCCACATAGTAAAATTTTCATTACCAAATGGCACCATGGAAAAAGCTAACAAAACTGGAATCTATGTATTAGTGCCAAAAACTTACTTCCCAATAACAATTAACCAATTACAGTATATTGCTAAATGAATGTTCTTTGCCACATTGATGATCACAGAATACACACAATTGGCAAAATATATATCATAGAAAGATTTAGAGCAGAAACTCTTATGTTAATCTATAACCTTAAGAAACCAAGAACAGGCATATGAAGAAAATTCGTAAGAATATATTGTAATCCTGAGACTAAGATACCTAATCCTAAAATTTAAAGAAGCCACAATCAACTAAAATTGTTATTGAAGTTTAAAGATTGTCAAGAAAAAGACAAGAAGGAGATCAGAAACCTACTCCTAAAGTGGAAGGGACAAGAATTAATTACAGAAAATATGGCAGTTTTTTTAAAGGCAGTTCATTGAAAACATATTCTTGTAGCTGGAGTTTTCCTGCCTGGCCCACAGTCAAGACAAATCTCTCTCATCCACAAGTCCCACAGCCACTCAGACACTACTAAGTAAACACACAGAGACTTATATTGCTTACAAACTGTAAGGCCGTGGCAGGCTTCTTGCTAACTGCTCTTATATCTTAAATCAACCTATTTCTATTAATCCATAAGTAGCCATGTGGCTCATGGCTTACCAGTATCTTAACATGTTGCTTCTCATGGTGGTGGCTGGCAGTGTCTCTCTGCCTCAGCCTTCCACTTCCCAGAATTCTCTGCTTGTCCTGCCTATACTTCCTGCCTGGCTACTGGCCAATCAGCATTTTATTTATCCAGAGCAATATCCATAGCATATTCTGAAGACTTTATATGTAAAAATAATGTCAAACATTGACACACATGTAATAATACCAATTTAAATAATATAAAATATGGTTAAATTTTTGTACATTTACATATATATCTGAAAAATATTTTTGTGCTTTTTTAATTGTTTCATTGATATAAAGGTTTTGAAACTTGAAACATTTTTCACATTTTTAAAAGTAGACTTAACAACCCAGGCTTCCACAAATCCACGTACTTTATTCCTCCACCTCTCCACTTCTGGGGCTGTAGTTACCTGGCCTCACTTCTGACAACAGCTATAACTTCCATAATTAAGAAAATATTATGTGGCTGCAGCGATGGCTCAGAGGTGAAGGGCATGCACTGCTCTTGCAGAGGATCTGAGTTTTATTTCCAACACCCATGTTAGGAGGTTCACAACCACTTCAACTCCTACTCCAGGGGATCTGATGTCCTCCTCTCCCATGCACAAGCCACACACACACACACACACACACACACACACACACACACACACACACACACATGCACACACGTACACATAATTAAATATAAAGCAAATACTAAAAGTATTATAGAAAAGAATTCTTACATATGAAACCTTGGATAAAATGTTGGTTCTGTCACTTACTACCTTCCTTGTGTTGTGAACATTCATCAGCATCTTTACTACTAACATCTCCATCTGTAATGGAGGTAGTGAGTGCTGTCCTTTCAGTTTTCTGTTCGGATGTGCAGGACAATGCAATCTGAATATCAACCATTTAAAAGCAGCCTTTGGTCTCCATTTTAAAAATGTCTTTAATTCTGATTAGCTTGTGTGTTCAGGCACAGTCATCAACCTCCCCAGGTATTTACTTCTCCACCACTCTCCCCTTTTTTGAGTGAGCGTATTCAGTGTTTACATGACAGACAAAGGTCAGAGGCCTGTTAACCTTTTGAAATCTCCTGCAGATCATGTCTACATGAACAAAGAAAAAACAAATAAAGCAAAGTTCAAGGAGCTTTTAATGTTACATGGTTGTCATCTCTTTTCAGGACAAGAGTCCTAGACTTAGATGTTCTGATTGTTCTATTGTTTGTGTGTACTTGCTGAAGAAAATCAGCTTTTTTTTTTTTTTTTTTATCGACAGGAAAAAAGTACAATCTTCATTTCCTTCTCTCTCTCTCTCTCTCTCTCTCTCTCTCTCTCTCTCTCTCTCTCTCTCTCTTTCTCTGTGTATGTGTGTGTTTGTGTGTACTAGAATGTGTGTGGATGTACATGTGTATGTATGTGTTAGGATATGTGTGTGTGTGTGTGTATGTATGTGAAAATATGCTGTAAAAATATAAAGAAGAAATTAAAATTTCCATTATCTTATGAACAGAGGTGCTAATGTTTACCCATTTTGAATGGAAAGCTTCTGAAAATCATGATTATTTGTGTGTCTCCATGTATATGTGTTCATATGTGCACACAGGAGGCCAGACTTTAAAGTTGGGTGTCAACCTCTATTGCTCTCCACCTATTACCTGAGACAGACAGGGTCTCTATCACTAAACTTGATGCTCCATTTCAGCTAGGCCGGAGGAGCTGAGTCCTCATGAACCTCCTGTCTTTACTCCATCCCCAATACTGGGGTTACATAC
Organism: Peromyscus leucopus; assembly: GCF_004664715.2. Taxonomy (NCBI): domain Eukaryota; kingdom Metazoa; phylum Chordata; class Mammalia; order Rodentia; family Cricetidae; genus Peromyscus; species Peromyscus leucopus. The sequence goes on along the minus strand of NC_051076.1, from coordinate 71,902,289 downwards.
ATATGTGACCTTGTCTGTCATGTGGGTTCCAGCAATTCAATCTCAGTTCCCCAATGCTTGTGCACCAAACACTTTGCCCAATGAGCCATCTCGCTAACCCTGGCAATTATTTGTGAGCACATAATCACAGAAATATACACATACTGCATATTCATGATATTTCTATGTTGTGTTTTCTCACTGGGGGATGCCTCATGCATGTTAATATTTTGTGTGGATGCAGTAGTTGTGGTAGGTAATTTTCAATGTTAATTTTTTTTTAAAAAAAATTGTTCGTTCTTCATGTGTATGTGTGTTTTGCCATCATGCATGTCTGTTCACACCTCTTGAAAATGTCAGAAAAGGCTGTCAGATCCCCTGCAACTTGAGTTACAGATAGTAAATAATACCTTATGAGTTCTGGGAATCAAACCTAGTTCCTCTGAAAGAGTAGCCAATGTTTTTAAAGTTTGAGTTACCTTTCTATTTCCTCAGAATGACAGTTTTGAGATTATATTGAGAATCTAGAAATGGGTTCCACATTCTAACTATGCAGCATTGCTTGAGAAAGTGGCCAAAGAAATGCTATGCACTTCTTGGTTTTCCTACTTTCTGGATAGTGAGATGCTAAGGCACATGTGCAGTTCACTCAGCATCCCTAGAAAGCAGATGTCTTTTATGTCTACAGTATACAAATGAGGAAGCAGAAGTCTTCAGAAGTAAAGCATCTTGGCTAAAGTTCCATTGTAGTGGATCTGGGGCTAAAGGCTGAATTCCAGTGTGTGGGTTTGTTTATTAACTACTGCACTATTATTAACTACTTCACTCAGGAGCACATAATTCAAGAGGTTTTCAAGGACATTCCTAAGTAAACCTACCATTCCACTGTCATTTTTTATTGATAAAATGTTAGGAAAACTTTTTCTTTGAAAAGAGCCATGACTGGAATTGCTTTAGTTTTGTCATGAGTTTGTGAAAATGAGTAGTTGAGATGCCTTGCTTTGAGAGAGCTTGATGGACAGATTTCATTGTTCATGTAGTGCTTCTGGGATCCTTGTTGACTGAGGGTATATAACAGTTTCCTTGTTCTTGGGCACTGACAGCTAAGGAGAAGAGCAGAGTAGTTTCTCTGGTCCTGTACTTGTTTTGAGATAAAATTTGTACTACAAAATACACATAGTTTAGTGAGTTTGGAAGAAAAACACACACTTAGTTTATACCCCTAGTAAATTATAGAAAATTTTATCACCTGAGAATGTTCTACTATTTTCCTTTTCAGTTCCTTCAAAGAAAACATAAGGTTTTTTAAAATGTCTGATTTTTTTCTTGCACATATCCTTTTTCCTTCTTTTAGAGAACCATGAAAATGTAACCATATCCTTTTACTCTCCCCATATTTTTTCATCAGAATACTGGGAGTTATACAGATAGTTTTACATTTCACTAACTTCTTCCTTTCTTAGTAATCAACAATAATGGACCATTTGAATGTAACAATCATTTTTATGGATTTTTTAATTGGCTATTATGAATTATAGCTATCATGACTAATAATGTAAAGACCCCCACCAATAATTTATACCAATTATAATTGTTGCACATTCTCGGAAACACTTGATAATTTTCATCCTGTCCCTTTGGACCATTTCAGTGGGTATGTGACGGTGTCATCATATGCTGAATTTGTATCTTTCTGAAGACTGGTATTATTGAGTAGTCATCCGTGAATATACTCTTCTTGTCTGTGAAGGGATGGACCATTTTAAATTCAGAGTTTTATAATTAAGTTGTAAGTATTATATTTTAAGTTTAAGACTTATAAGTGTTACAGTATAAATTTTAGATCTTTCCATTATAAATTTTACTGCATAGTTTGTTTTAAATGTACTTTTTAAACATAAAAAAGATATTTTGATAATTTCATACATGTATATGATGAAATTTAACCATAGTTATCTCCCATTTATGTCCTCTTTTATATTTTTATTTATTTACTTGTATATTTATTATTTTAAATAAATAACCCACTAGTCCAGTTGTTATTACCCATTTATAAAATGGTGTGGGGCCATCCACTTGAGTACGGATAGTGGTTATTGATAGCCACAGTCCCATGGAAGAATAATTCTTCTCATCTAGAAGCTACAAATTTCCAACAGCTTTTAGTGGCTTTCAGGGAGCAATTATTAAAATAAAAAACTTTGAGGAGGTTTAATTTAACAATACTCTTTGTCCTATGTGGAAAATACTTTCATATCTTAAAGCTTATTTTCTTTTTTTTATTAAGAGATTTTCTATTCATTTTACATAGGAACCACATATTCCCCTGTCCTCCCTCCTCCCGGCCCCCAAGCCTTCCCCTCCCCAAACCCACCCCCCCCATCCCCACCTTCTCCAAGGCAAAGTCTCCCATGGGGAGTCAGCAGAGCCTGGTACATTCAGTTGACACAGGTCCAAGCCCCTCCTACCTGCACCAAGGCTGCACAAAGTGTCTCACCATAGAAACTAACTTTTTTTAAACTTTATAGTTTTAGATTTTTTTGTTTAATATACATTAAAAACATAAATCATACAGGAAGGTGCCTTGTGATGCTCTGATATACATGTTTATTACACAGTGTAAATATCCATCTTCTAGAATACTTAGCACATCTTCCTAATGGAGACATTCATACCATTTTCTTCCATCATTTAGGGTTGCCCAGTCTTCACTGCCTATAATGACTTTGCTGTGCAGCTCTGAGCAGAGCTTCTGACTCCTACCTCATTGTTTCTCTGTGCTCTTCAACTCACCTCTCAGTCTCAGTGCTCGCTGTTTTCTTTCAACTTGGCACAAACAGTTATCTTGGGAGAGGGGAACCTTGGGTGGGAAAAATTCCCCCTTCATACTGACCTGTAGGCAAGTCTTTTGGGGTATTTTCTTAATTAGCGATTGATGTAGGAGGACCCAGTCTACTATGGGCAATTTTATCCCTGAGAAGGTAGTCCTGAGTTTTATAGAAATGCAAACTGCATGAGCCATGGTGAGCAAACTAATTAGCAGTACTCCCTGTGGTCTCTGCTTCCATTGCTGTTTCCATATTCCTGCTCTGTTTGAATCCCTGGCCTGACTTCCATCAGTAATGGACTAGAAGCCAGATAGACCATTTCCTTTCCAAGTTCTTTAGGTCCTGGTCTTCATCACAGTGTTAGAAACCTAACTCAAACACCATTTCTCCCCCTTACTTTCTCCAACTTCTTTAACTACCATTATGCTCTAGAGTTTTATAGTTTAGACCATAAATCTTGATTGTGTTTTCACAAGACAACTCTTTCTTCATTGAATTACTTTGTATCTTTTGTCAAAAAGTAATGGATTTTTTTGTCACTAAAATAATAATTAAAAACTATGGCATTCTAAGCTCTCACTGCCCTACAGAAAGAGCTACCTCCACTTTAGTCCCAATTCATCTAAGCAAACATGTTAGCTTTTCTGGAAAATAATCAAAGGTAATCAAGAAGAAGCCATTGTCAAGAAGGTGCTGATGCTTTATTTTACTTTTCTCTATGCTGTTGCCAAAACAGGTGAAGGCTAGGTCTGAGCAGCAGTAGTTTCCCTTGTGGTTGCTCCCACTCTTCTATCTCTGGGCTGAGTGGAGTAGACATTCTGTGGAACATGCTGTGTGCTTTCACCTGCCCAGGGAATATTTGAAAGACTGCACAGATCAAAGTCATGAAAAGTAGTAGGCATGGCCCATGAAGTCCATAAGACAGCTGTGTGCCAGGGATATCAGGGAAGGAGATCCCAAAAGGATATAGAACACAGTGAATGTAAGGGAATGTTTGGTAAATAAGCTGTTTGAAAACAGTTACGGACATGTAGGAATTAGAAAGGCTTTGTCATAATAGATGCTCGGAAAAGCTTTCACTGTGGGATGATCCTTAGTCACACAGTAAACCAGGATGTGACATGAAGACTTTCCACCCTGACTGCTTTATGTTTTCTTTCTCCTTCCCTCCACTCTTTTTTTTATGATTCTTTTTATTCTTTGACTCTTTCTTATTTTTTAATTTATTCACTGAATCTTTGTTTCTTTTCATTTCATGTAAATATGTGCCAAATGTGAGTTGAATATGAACTTAAAGGAACAGAGACTCAGTGACTTCTTTTCTTGGGAGTCTAATGTGTATGGTAGTGTGTAGTGGTGTCTCACATGTGTGTTGGTATATGGTATTATCTCATTTGTGTATTGGTGTGTGGTAGTGTTTCAAATGTGTGCTGGGGTGTGGAGATGTCTCAAATGCATTTTGGTATGTGTTGATATCTCAAATGCATGTTGCTGTGTAATGTGTCTCAAATTCATTTTAGTGTGTGATGGTGTCTCATTGGTTATATAAGCTTTCTTCACCTTTTTTATTGTTTTTTCTTTCTCTTCTCCAAATGTAATAATTTCAGTTTTCTTCTCTTTAAATTCACCAACGTTTTCTTCTTTCTGTGCGTATCTGGTCCAAAACCATGAGTTTTTCCATTTCATTTGTTACATGTCATGTGGGATTTCCAGGATCGTTTGCCTCTTTTAAGTAACTTATGCCCTTTTAATGACATTTTTGTTTTGTCTCTGTATTCTTTTCTTTTGCATTGTTGGACTTTTAAATATACTTTAAACTTGTGCTTCAGAGTTTTTCTAGTAAATCTTATCTGGGTTTTCTAAATATGTTTTATCTGTTTTTTTTTTCTCTTTGAAAAGTGCAGCATCTGATATTAAAAGATAGTAAATTTGGAAATCAGATTCTTCCTCTTTTACAAACTTTGCTGATTGATTATTGTTGAAGAATATAGCATTTCATCTTATGTCAACCTTTTTCCAAAATAAAACTCACCAGCATAAGTGGCTTTTGAGTATAGGGTGCTGTGTAGGTACTCAAAACTGCATGAATCATAAGGAGTCCAGGAAAGGGAGATAAATGAACAGACACAGAAGCTAGCTTGGTGGGAATTTTGGTTTATGACCCCTCTTTACTTTCTAAAGAATTTATAAAACAGCTGCCAAAAATATAGATCTATGCTACTGTGTATACAGAGTGAATTTTTTACTTTACCAGCATATCAAAAAGGAAACTATGTATTCAAGCTCTTGTATGTTTAAATTTAATTTTACCTGGTCTAAATTTGATTGCTTTATCTGTATTCATAAGCATAACCCTTATTCTATGTACAAAATTAACTCTGTAAAATATATAAAAATGGAAATGTGATAATGTTTTGAAACATATTACTTCCTAAAGTCAACTAAACAAATAAACAAACATTGGTGGGGACATGAACTGAAATAACCAAATACCAACCAAGGCTCCAGACGTTAGTACTTTTTTATCAAATTTCCTTTACATATAAATTAAACTAAATAATATGCATTACAAAAGTCCAAAATGTGCAAAGAGGACTTGAGAATTAAGACCAATTTTACTAAATGTATGTGTGCACAGAGTAGCAGAGCCAAGTTTCTTAATTCTCCACAGAAAACAATATCCTAAACCATAGAATAGTTGTTCAATTTTTTTAAATGTATTTTTTTTGTTTTTACATCCTTACCACAGTTTTCCCTCCCTCCTCTCCTCCCAGTCTCTTCCGCCTCTCTTCTCAGCCCCCTCCACTCCTTCTCCTCTATTTGCATATTAACCAGTCTAGCCCTGGAACATCAATTTTCAGTGAGACTGGGCACCTCCTCTCTTATAACAATTGATTTGTCTGATTTTTTAAAGTAATGACTCTGCGTCATGTATCTTTTCACATAAAAATAACAAGAAAATAGAAATTAGAGAAATCAGAAGTGAAATAAACACATAGAAAAATTCTCACACATGTGAGACTTAAGATTCTCAAATGCCAGGTAAAGAAGAAATCAATCTAATACAACTTACAGTGAGCACACAACACATGTATACCTACTAAAAACAGGACAAGCATGGTAAATGAGAGATTTATAGCAGTGGATACAACACAATCAAGAGAAAAACAACAAAATGAGGTTTTCATGCCTTAAGAAAGTGAAAAATAAGGAACAGACTTAATTCAAAGCTGTCAAATAGAATGATAAAGATTATACTTCTAGTAGACATGTGAAGAATAAAAATAAAATCCTATAAAAGCCAGAAGTTGTTACCTCTAAAAATTCAAGTATGTATCCAGAATGAATTTTTAAAAAGAGAAAGACTCTGGGCAGAACAGATGGCTCATCAGTTAGCTGCTCTTACACAGGACATGAGTTCAGTTCCCAGCAGACATGTCAGGCAGATCACAACTTCAAATAACTCTCCAGTATCCAATGCCCTCTCCTGGCCTCTCTGGGTACCTACATACATATGATATACCTACATACATACATACGTATATACATACATACACACATACATACATACATACATACATTGTAAATACATATACATCCATGCACACATACAAACATACAAAAATAAATAATACAATTAACTACTACTAGAACTTTTAAAAAAAGGAAAAACTTAATTCAAAAATGAAGAAAAAGCTGGGCGGTGGTGGCACATACCTTTAATCCCAGCACTTGGGAGATAGAGGCAGGCAGATCTCTGTGAGTTAGAGGCCAGCCTGGGCTACAGAGTGAGATCCAGGAGAGGTGCAAAGCTACACAGAGAAACCCTGTCTCAAAAAACAAAAACAACAACAACAACAAAACAAGTCCTTAAATTTTTATAGAAGAAAAACAAATTATAAGAAGTATAAGTAATTCTATGCTAGCAGAAAGGAAATCCTAGATTAAATGGACAAATTCCCATGAGAATTTATACAACCTGGCCCAAGAAGAAATGAGATATCAAATAGTGCTTTACTAATTAAGAAGAAAGAAAACATGCAAACCACATAATGTGAGAAATCTATCAATTTACTTTAGATCTTCTGAAATAAATAAAGTAAATGGTAGAACTTGCTAATTTACCTTATGAAGCCAGCATTGCATTAATAACCATGCCAGATGAGGATTCAAAAGCAAATCAAATCCAAGAACAAAAAATTTATCTACCATGACCAAGAAGGCTTCTTTTCAGGGATGCAAGGATGGTTCAACATAAGATAAATCTGTCAATGTAATGCACCATATAAAGAAACTGAAAGAAAAACACCACATGATCATCACATTAGATGCTGAAACAGAATTTGACAAATCCAACACCCCTTCATGATAAAGGTCTTGGAGAGATCAGGAATACAGGGAATATACCTAAACATAATAAAGGCAATTTACAGCAAGGCAACAGTCAACATCAAGTTAAATGGAGAGAAACTCAAAAAGTGATTCCACTAAAATCAGGAACAAGACAAGGCTGCCCACTCTCCCCATACTTATTCAACATCGTACTTGAAGTTTTAGCTAGGGCAATAAGACAACAAAAGGATACAAAGGGATACAAATTGGAAAGGAAGAAGTCAAACTTACCCTATTTGCAGACGATATGATAGTTTATATAAGAAACACAAAAAAATCTACCAGGGAACTCCTACAGCTGATAAACTCCTTCAGTAATGTAGAAAGATACAAGATTAACTCCAAAAAATCAGTATCCCTCCTGTATACAAATGATGAATGAGCTGATAAACAAATCAGTGAAACATCACACTTTCCAATAGCCACAAATAATATAAAATACCTTAGGGTAAATCTAAGTAAATGAAAGACCTGTATGATAAAAACTTTAAGTCTCTGAAGAAAGAAATAGAAGATATCAGAAAATGGAAAGATCTCCTATGCTCATGGATAGGCAGGATTAACATAGTAAGAATGTCAGTCTTAACAAAAGCAATCTACAGATTCAATGCAATCCCCATCAAAATCCCAACACAATTCTTCACAGACTTAAAAAGAAAAATACTTAACTTCATATGGAAAAACAAAAAACCTAAGATAGCTAAAAGAATCCTATATAATAAAGCAACCTCTTGAGGCATCATCATCCCTGACCTCAAGCTCTACTATTGAGCTATAGTAATAAAAACAGCTTGATACTGGCATAAAAACCATCATGTGGACTAATGGAATCCAATTGAAAACCTAGACATTAATCCATACACCTATGAACACCTGCTTTTTAACAAAGAATCCAAAACTGTAGCATGGAAAAAAAAGAAAGCATCTTTAACAAATGGTGCTGGCATAACTGGATACCAACATGTTGAAGATTGCAAATAAATCCCTATCTGTCACCATGCACAAAACTCATGTCCAAGTAGATCAAAGACCTCAACATTAATTCAATTACACTGAACTTGACAGAAGAGAAAGTAAGAAGTAGTCTTGAAAGCATTGGCACAGGAGACCACTTACTAAATATATACCAGTAGCACAGACACTGAGAGGAACAATTATTAAATGGGACCTCCTGAAACTGAGAAGCTTTTCTAGGGCAAAGGACATAGTAAATAAGACAAAAAAAGCCTACAAAATGGGAAAAGATCTTCACCAACTGCACATCTGACAGAGGACTGATCTCCAAAAATATATAAAGAATTCAAGAAACTTGACATCAAAATACCTAACCATTGAATTGAAAAATTTACTACAGAGATAAACAGAGAATTTTCAACAGAATAATGTCAAATGGCTGAAAGACATCTAAGGAATCCATAGTCATCAGGGAAATGCAAATCAAAATGACTCTGAGATACCATCTTACATCTGTCAGAATGGCTATGATAAAAAACAACACTGACAAAAGCTTTTGTTGGAGAGGATTGGAACAAGGGGAACACTCCTACACTATCTGGTGGGAGTGCAAAATTGTACAGCCACTTTGGAAATTAGTGTGGAGGGTGCCTAAACTGGTCTGCTCCAATAACCAGACTAGTGAATACTCTAATTGTCACCATAGAGCCTTCATCCAGTTACTGATAAAAGCAGATGCAGAGATCTATGGCAGGGTGCAAATCTGAGCTCCAGGAGTCTAATCAATTGAGAGAAAGGAGGGAGTCTATAAGCAAGGAACACTGAGATCATCATGGGAAAACATACAGAGATGGCCAGTCAAACTAGTGGAAACCCATGAACCGTGGACCAATAGCTATGGAGTCCCCATGGGACTGGACTAGGCCCTTTGGATACATGAGACAGTTGTATAGCTGAACTGTTTAGAGAGCCCCCAGTGACGGGGATCAGGATCTATCCCTGATACATAAGCAGGCTTTTTGGAGCCCAGTTCCTAAGGTGTGACACCTTGTGCAGCCTTGATGCTGGGAGGAGGACCTTGGACATGCCTCAACTGAATGTACCAGACTCTGCTGAATCCCCATGGGAAACCTTGACTTGGAGGAGGTGGGAATAGGGAGTGCATTGCAGGGAACCTGGGGGGCAGGAAAAGAGAGGAGGGGTATCTCTGGTTGGTATGTAAATTGAATATAAAATTTCATATTAATAAAAAAGAGGTAATAATACACTGCTTGGGACTTGGCAATATGCCCAGGCTTGCTTGAAGATTTTGTTTTAGTTTGGCATCCTTGAAGCAACCAGAGCTACAAGCCTGAGAATGGGTTGTCATGTACCTTTAGATTATTAAAAATTGGGCTATTGGGTTATGAGTAAAAATGGTTATAAAAGATAACTGTTTATCAATGATGTCAAAAATTGAGGGAAAAGTGTTTAGAAATAATAAATGTATAATGGAATTGTTTGTTAATGATAACTAAAAGATGAACAAAAGGAAGCGAAACACATGTGAATAAACAAAAATGATATGATCTATGTTTTGGAACACCACGAACATATCCTTGCTTACTAAATTCTGTATAAATAAAATAGCACAAGCAGGAAAAAATTAAGCACTAAAGAAGATGTAATCCTAAACAAGGCAATAGAAGAAAAATTTCAAGTAAAGAGTTTAACCACAAACAAGAAAGCACAAGAAATAAGCAATCACAGACTAGCTAATCAAAAAGGGAGCTAGGTCATAACACAACAACAAAATAATGAGAATTAACAATTACTGTCCACTGATAACTCTCAACATGTGTAGTCACAACCTCTACCACCACCAAAAGCAACAGACTGACCGAATGTACTCTAACTAGATGCATCTTTCTGCTGGATCCAAGAAAGAGACCTTAGTATGCAGGATAGGGATCACATCCACATAAAAGAATACAAAGAGGCATTCCAAGCAAATGGGTTCTGAGAGCCATGACAGTACACAGCAGGTGACAACTAGTGTTTGAAAAGTAGATCCTCCAGATATCTAACTCCCTGAGGATTAGCCCCATCTGGCAAAGCCATGGATTCACTGTCTGTGGAACCCATTGCTGTGGGACAGTCTATATGTCAAATTGCTCTGATTGGTCAATAAATAAAACACTGGTTGGCCAGTGGCCAGGCAGGAAGTAGGTGGGACAAAGAGAGCGGAGAATTCTGGGAAGTGGAAGGCTGACACGGAGAGACACTGCAGCCGCCGCCATGACCAGCAGCATGTGAAGATGCCGGTAAGCCACCAGCCACGTGGCAAGGCATAGATTTATGGAAATGGATTAATTTAAGCTATAAGAACAGTTAGCAAGAAGCCTGCCACGGCCATACAGTTTGTATGCAATATAAGTCTCTGTGTTTACTTGGTTGGGTCTGAGCGGCTGTGGGACTGGCGGGTGACAAAGATTTGTCCTGACTGTGGGTAAGGCAGAAAAACCCAAGCTACAACCCATTTTTTTTCTGTAGGTAACTTTGTCTTTGCCACTGCTCTGCCTCTCTAATAAGACAGCTGTTGGGTGCTTTCCACAGCCCTTGGTGGTGTGTTTTACATCTCTGGGCACACATTTAGCTGTGGATTTCTGTTTAAATTGTATAATTCTAGTGAACAGAAATATTACCAGAATATTATTCTTTACTGACACAGGAAAGTAGCAGTAGTTACAGCCTCAAAGGCAGCCTTTTACACATTTTGCAAAGACCTTAGAACAAGCCCTAGACAGACTAAACTGCCCCTACAGAATATATACAAGACTAATTCCCAGATATTAGAATCAAGGCCAGGCTGTTTACATCAAGATATAGTCCTTGCAGTAGCTCCCTTTATGCATGTACCCTGACCGCTCAAGGTTCAGCCAATTGTTTAATGTCTAGAACTTTCATCAACTTAGAGTTACACACATGGGTCAATGTGACGTTACTAGCCTAAGAGGAACTATGTAACTTACCTTGTGTTTTGAGAATGGGTAGGGACTTGAAAGTGTAACTTATAATTGTCCCGAGCTTGACTGTGAGGCAGCAGCAGGGGCAGTGTGGAGATAGACAGAGATCGAACTATGTGTGCACTGCTGCAGAATGTGAGTAAAGTGTGTGTATGTGTGTGTACTGAGAGATGAAGAAGAAGGAGGACGAGGACCAGGACGACGAGGAGGAGGAGGAGGAGGAGGAGGAAGAGGAGGAGGAAGCTTGAGAGAAGTGTGAGGGAGTGAGTAGGTGAAAGAGTGAATGAGTAAAGTGTGAATTGTGGTGGTATTCTAACTGTACTGAAATGTGATTTTGACTGTATGTTAATAAATAAAGTTGCCCGGGGGTCAGAGCTATTAGAGCCATAGACAGAGTGTGGCAGTGGTGGCACATGCCTTTAATCCCATAGATCTCTGTGTGTTCAGGGATACAGCCAGCATTGGAGACATATGCCTTTAAGACCTAGGGGGCTGTACATTCAGACAGTGACGTGGCAGTCACGTGTTTGGGTTTACAACCAATGAGAAGGCAGAACAAAATACTATAAAAAAAAAACACGAACAGACAGGATATAGCTCTCTTTCCGGAAGCTGGGACAGGAGGAGGAAGGGTGAGATTTTAGCTCTGAGCTCTGACCTCTTGGCTTTCTCTTTTACATTGTTTCTGTGTTTCTTATTTAATAAGACAGTTGGTTACATCTACATCTGGCACCCAATGTGACAAGAATCCATTAAAAACCGCTTGGCTTGGTGGCAGATCCGCTTTCCCGCAAGGGCGGCAGGCGGCGGCAGGAGGCAGCAGGCAGCGATCGGCTTCTTAGTCCGAGCGGTGGCTCCTTAGCCTGGGTCTAGGTATGCTTGACCTCAGGCTGGACTATCGGTGAGCTGCTTGCTTAAAGCTGGTGTTACAGGTGTTACAAACAACTCAGACCTGCCCTGCTGAACAGGGCCCTGCCTGTAAAGCCAACTCACGTGGTTGGAGCTTAAGGAAGCCAGACCCAAGCCTTGACTCGGCACAAGAGGGAACACGTGGCTGGATTTAAGCTTTAGCCGGCTACGCTTTCTTGTGCGTTCTCTCTCTCTCTTTCCTCTCTCTCTTTCCTCTCTCTCTCTCTCTCTCTCTCTCTCTCTCTCTCTCTCTCTGTCTCTCTCTCTCTCTCTCTCTCTCTCTCTGGATTTACACCTGGGACACTAGGTGGCTGTTTTGAAAATCCCCTCAGGTTTCTACTGTTCTACGCAGATTTGGTAAGTCATAACATATCAGATATTTTAAAGGAAACTATCTAAAAGAGAAATTTTTTCCACATTAAAAAACAAATGGGTTTTATGTGTACATTTGAAGAAAATTGGTTTTTGTTTGAAATTTTAGGCAGCCTGACAATGGAACAACTATATAATATTAGTATTGGTGGAATTATGCAGCTTATCACTATGCTAATCCACATTTTAATATTTAAAAAGATAGTCAATTTAAGTGCCAGGATAACAGCTTTAGAAGAACTTGTTAAACCTGTAAAAATTCAGACAGAAGAAATTAACAGTGAAGTTGTTTTAAGTCGGGATCATAAGGTTGCAGAAAGAAAGCCTGTTTTCACACAGGCACCCTTAATTTATCCTGTAACCGTACAGCAGATGCCTGATCAAATGGCTACACAAAATATTTGGGCTCCAATTGAAATGTTGGATTTAAAAAGGTTTAAGGAGGCAGTATTATCTTATGGCATGCATTCCCCATCTGTAAAGCAAATGTTAAACTCTTGGTCAACATATAATAGGATAGTACCACAGGACTGGCGGGACCTTGCACAAGGTGTTCTGGAACCCAGCCAGAGACTTCAATTTCTGACCTGGTTTAAGGAGGAGGCTAAAAACATAGAAAAACAATGGAGGGATAAAGGAATACAAGTTTGCCAGGATCAGTTTATTGGAGAAGGCCAATATGCTTCAGTACAAACACAATGTTTATATGATGTCTAAACCCTAATTTTATGTCGAACGGCAGCCTTGAATGCATAGGACAGAGTTGAGGAACCAGGAAAAAAATCTGAGTCATTTACAAAATGGTTTTGCAAGGCCCAAAAGAGTCTTTTACAGATTTTTTACAAAGACTGGCTTCAGCAGTAAAGAGAATGGTATCGGATTCAGAAGCTGGTAAGGCAATAATTGAATCTTTGGCCTTTGAGAATGTGAATGCAGCATGTAAAAGAATAATCAGGCCATTAAGGGCAAGATCTGCACCTATGGAAGATTGGATTAGAGAAACAATTAATGTTGAGGCTGATGAGCATGATGATATGTGGGTAGGAGAAGTAATTTCAAAAGGTTTGAGGAGTGTTAGATGTTTTGGATGTGGAAAGCAAGGACATTTGAAAAGGGACTGTAAACAGGTCATTCCTAGAAACAATGTTTCTTCAAGGAACAATGGCAACAGAATGCCCCTTCCTTCTGGAGTATGCAGAAGGTGTGGTAAGCGAAAACACTGGACCAACGAATGTAGATCAACAAAGGACAGACAGGGTAATCCTTTGCCTCAGTCTTCGGGAAACTCCCAGAGGGCCTCACGCAGGCCCCCATTGCAAATCCGGTTCAAACCTTTCCTGCAGCCATAGAGGAAATCCCTGCTCTGAGCGATTAAATAACCAAATGCCTATTGGAATAAATCATGCTGGTCAGGATGATGAAACAGAGAGAATAGCAAATTCAGGAGAAAACATAAAGAAAATTTTTTGGCAAACTTCTATTAATGAACAAAGACCAAAATTAACGATAAAAATAAATGGTGTTAGCCGGGCGTTGGTGGCGCACGCCTTTAATCCCAGCACTCGGGAGGCAGAGCCAGGCGGATCTCTGTGAGTTCGAGGCCAGCCTGGGCTACCAAGTGAGCTCCAGGAAAGGTGCAAAGCTACACAGAGAAACCCTGTCTCAAAAAAATAAATAAATAAATAAATGGTGTTTTGTTGTCTGGTCTGGTAGACACAGGTGCGGACGTTACCATAATTGCACCAGAATTTTGGCATCCAACTTGGCCTCTTCAGGAGGTAAATGTTCAACTGTTAGGAATTGGGACATTATCTCAAGTGAAACAGAGTGGAAGATGGCTCGAATGTATAGGTCCAGAAGTACAGAGAGGAAAATTAAAACCATATGTGGCTAACATAACTATGAACCTGTGGGGTCGAGACATGTTGCAACAATGGAATACTCAGATTAACATCCCTCCAATCTCAGAAACAAATCATAAACTAGAACATGTTACTGAGAGAAATATTAGAAGATATTGTTCTAATGAGTGGTGACCAGCCATCCATATTATATAAGAACAGGGCACAATAACTGATGATCTTCCAAAGACACCAACAGCTCTACCTTTAAAATGGTTAACAGACAAGCGCGTATGGGTCCAGCAATGGCCTATAACAACAGAGAAAGTCCAGGCTTTAGAAGAGCTGGTAGAAGAACAGCTAAATGCTCAGCATATTGAAAAATCAACCAGCCCTTGGAATTCTTCTGTATTTGTTATTAAAAAGAAATATGGTAAATGGAGAATGGTAACAGACCTTAGAGCAATTAACAAAGTAATTCAGCCAATGGGCTCTCTATAATCTGAGATGCCTTTGCCTACTCTGTTACCAAAAGGATGGCCTTTCATAGTTATTGATTTAAAAGACTGTTTCTTTTCAATACCCTTACAAGAAAAAGACAGAGAAGGATTTGCTTTTACAGTACCTACTTATAATAATTCTCAACCGGTTAAAAGATTTCAATGGAGGTTCCTCCTACAGGGAATGTTGATTAGCCCAACTCTGTGTCAATACTTTGTACAACAGCCATTGGAAGTGATACGTAAAAAATTTCCTAAATCTATAATTTATCATTATATGGACGATATTTTACTAGCTGACTCAAATGCAGATACTTTAGAATGTTTGAAGAAGTAAAAAAAAAATTTGCCTTGCTGGGGATTACAAATTGCTCCTGAAAAGATACAAAGAGGAGATTCTATTAATTATTTAGGATATAAAATAGAGCTACAAAAAATTAGACCCCAAAAGGTGCAAATTCGGAGAGATAGACTACAGACTCTTAATGACTTTCAAAGATTATTTGGAGACATTTCTCATCTACGAACTATTGTTGGGGTAAAAAATGATGAACTGACTAATTTGTTCAAAACCTTAGAAGGTGACAAGGACTTAAATAGTCCAAGAGAATTATCACCTGAAGCTGAGAAAGAATTGGCCTTGGTAGAAAAGAAAGTGCATGAAGGACAGGTGGATCGTATTGATCCAAAGCTGGATTGCATTTTGGTTATTTTACCTTCTAGGCGTTTTCCTACTGGAATATTAATGCAGAGGGAAGATATTATATTGGAATGGATATTTTTACCAAATAAACCAAATAAAAAATTAAAAACTTAAGTGGAAAAAATCTCTGACTTGATTTACAAAGGAAAATTGAGACTTCGTCAATTAGCAGGCATAGACCCAGCAGAAATTGTCGTACCATTAACTAAGGAGGACATTGAAAAATTATGGACAGAAAGTGAACCTTGGCAAAGAGCTTGCAGTAATTTTTTGGGAGAAATTAACAGCAAATATCCCAAAAGCAATAGAATTGATCTTATAAAGAGAGCTGATTGGATCTTGCCTCGAATTGTATGGCAAAAACCCATATCTGGAGTTCGTACATTTTATACAGATGCCAACGAAGAAGGAAAGGCAGGTTACAAATCAGAAAATTTAAGTAAAGTGGTTCAAAGTCCGTATAATTCAGTTCAAAAATCAGAACTGTATGCTATTCTGTTGGTATTAATGGATTTTTCAGAACCTCTCAACATAGTAACTGACTCTCAGTATGCTGAAAGAGTGGTGTTACATATTGAGACTGCAGAATTTATCCCTGATGCTTCAGAATCAACTTCACTATTTATTCAATTACAAGATACAATCAGGAAAAGGAATCATCCTTTATTTATAAACTCACATTCGATCCCATACTGGGCTGGCAGGCCCTCTAGCACAAGGCAATGATGAGATTGATAAATTATTGGTAGGAAATGTGCTGGAGGCCTCAGAATTTCATAAAAAATATCATGCCAATAGTAAAGGTTTAAAAAAGGATTTTCCATAACCTGGCAACAAGCCAAAGAAATAGTAAAGAAATGTCCTACTTGTTCCTTCTACAATCAAACGCCATTACCAGCAGGATGTAACCAAAAGGGTACTCAGAGAAATGAAATCTGGCAGATGGACGTGTTTCACTTTGCAGAATTTGGAAAACTGAAATATGTACACCACACCGTCGATACATATTCAGGATTTCAATGGGCAACTGCTTTGAGTTCTGAAAAAGCTGATTCTGTAATCACTCATTTGCTAGAAGTTATGGCCATCATGGGTATACCTGCACAAATCAAAACTGACAATGCTCCATCATATGTCTGTTAAAATGAAACAGTTTTTTGCTTATTACAATATAAAGCATATTACAGGCATACCACATAATCCTACAGGTCAAGCAGTTATAGAAAGATCAAACAGAACTCTAAAGGATATGCTAAATAAACAGAAATGGGTA
Source organism: Peromyscus leucopus (assembly GCF_004664715.2). NCBI lineage: Eukaryota > Metazoa > Chordata > Mammalia > Rodentia > Cricetidae > Peromyscus > Peromyscus leucopus. Next base: position 71,885,533 of record NC_051076.1, on the reverse strand, counting down.
ACAAAACCCCCCAGAAATAGACTGCATAATGCTCTTCTAACTTTGAATTTTCTCAATGCCAATGAGAAAGGAACAACAGCTGCAGAGAGACATTGGGTAATAGAAAAAACTACAGAATTAAATCAGCCTATATACTTTAAGGATGTGCTGACCTCAGAATGGAAACCAATGTATGTATTACATTGGGGACGAGGTTTTGCTTTTGTTTCTACAGGAGAAGATAAGCTGTGGGTACCATCAAAATTGATAAAGGTTCGATTTGAACAAGAGAGACCTCTTAATTAGAGGAGGTGCTAGTTCATCAACCAGCATGAACATCCAATTTAAACTAACTTGTACCAGTAACACATGCCTTTTCATTTAATCAGATAATAACTTGCCAAAAGGAAACATCCCCAAAATTAGTCTTGGGGAAAGGTTTTTGTTTTTGTCTTTTAGGAGAATGAAGGTTAAGGAATCTGAAGAATACTGGACAAATGAGACAACTGAAGAAAAGGGACAAATCATCTATCCCAAGAAACAGAATGAAATGGTGTATGGGTATATATTATCTAAAAAATTTTTGTCTTCCTAAATGTTTGTTTCTGCTTTTCTCTAAATATTTAACACTATTGGTCTTCTAATAGTCCCAGTTCAATTAAAATTTAAAGCTGACTTTGGAGTTGGAGAATGGCTCTCTCCTTCTTTAAACTCAAGCATGTTGTTAAAAGGAAAATGCAAACTCCCTGTATCATGCCAGAATAAAAGAGCCATCTTCTGCTATGGTACAGGACAAAAGCAAAATTAATTAAGGGACTATTCTATTACTAATCTCAACTCTTTGATTCTATTCTGATTCTTTAAACTTTTCTTAAAGTATGAATTTTATATCAAAATTTACAAGATTAACATATATAGATATATAGATATATACATTTTAAACTTTGTTAAGATATGAATGGTCATATAGAGTACTAACTAATTCTAGAAAAAAGGCTATCTGCATATATATGTTTTTGTGTTCGAGTCTCTTATCAGTTTTCTGCAGGAAATCACGGCCAGGCCTAACATCAACTGAAGTCTCCAGAAAGAAGATGGGGCCCCACAACAACAACAATTCCACGTGGACAATAATAATATCATTAAGCTGACAAACATCATCCACAGATCAGCTTTGAACTACAAGGTGCTCAGAGCAATTTTGAGATGACTAGCTGAGATGATCCAGTCTCAAAGACTGCTTGAATAAGGACTTGAGATAAACCCTGAACTTTGGCATTATACACAGACTGGATAATGAAGGATATAGTTACCTCTCCTAGAATTTGACAATTAACCTAAAATTTTTCTTTCAGGATAAAGAAAACTTCGCCCATACCCTGCAGGAAGCAATTTTAAGAATACAACGCCCACATTTCCAAAGAGGTGGTGTGGGGTTTGTGGTTTTTTTGGTCCTTTTAATGGGTTTTGGGTCTGGGATAATTTTCAATATTTAGGGGGGTTGGTTACAAGTTGTTGTCAAGTGTTAGGAAAAAGGCTATGCAAAGGAGATTAGATTTAAGGTTCTTGTTTAAAAAAAAAAGGAAGGAAAAGAAAGAAAGAAAAGAAAAAGACAATTACTAGTTTTAAATACTTTACATTGGATTGGATTGTTTTATATTGTATACAAATTTGAAATTGATATTGTTAGAAAATGCTATATGTATATTTCTAATTGTATTTATACCATTCATTTAACAATGTAATGCAAATTTCTGATCCTTGAATGTTATTATTACCAACTATTAGGATATAAAGAAATGAAAGTTAGTAGTTAGATATTACAATAGAACTTGTAGTCATATTAGATATGTTTTAAAAATTGAGCAGAGATGTTTTAGACAGGTCATCTTCAAACCCTTCAGAGATCTACAGAATATGGCATTTAAAATGTTTTAATAACTTAGAAAATTTTTCTTTTTTGAGACACGTCGGCTCCTGGCAATACCAATCTACTTCAGAGAGAATATGGGCATTGAAGAAATATGGAGTCAACTTTCATTGTGGCAAAAGTTAGCCACTGGACAACAAAGTATCCTCGAATCAACAGGACAAAATGGACAGACAGAACACGAAACAAAGGACTACTGATTCTTGCCAAAACAAGTGTGGTTATGGCTTTATCAAAAGGCATCTTCTGAGGCCAGGACAATATGGCCCCATCCCTGAAGTGGCCTTCACAATCCAGAAAAGGTACAGTGCCCTTTTCTTCGAAGGCAGCTTAACAAGAAGAGGGCAGATGGCTTCTGTTGTGCAATAGAACAGCAGCTGAAAGCTCATGCCTCTCAATAGTAGACTGGCATTTAAGAGAGGGATGTGGAGAAGAAGGGGATGCTGAGGTGAAGCCATATATACACAGCCAAGAAGAATGGACAGTTGAATTAAAAAACTGTCAACAATTTCCAGAATTTAAAATCCTGAATCATGACAGGACACTAGTGGAATTCAGGTGTTTCTGGTACGTGGACTGCTCTCACCCAATGTGAGGTTGAACTGTTGACCTTGTGTACATCCCACATCACAAATGAGTCTGTCAGATACACTAAGCCTATAGGCTGAAGATGATGCCCCAACACTGCGGAGAAACCTCAGGTGACTGCCCAGGCAGCTGGCTGTTTCTGTCAACTCACAAAATTTTTTGGAAGTTGCTTGCATGCACTTCCTGTTTTTATTTTTGTTAGCTAATATTATTCCCTTCTTGGGTCTCTGAGGGAGTTGAAGATTATTTAGTTATGGTTGAAAATTAGTTAGTTAGAGTTGAAAATTACTTAGGATAGAAAGTGCATTAGATACATCTTGGATTTACCAAAATAGGATAGATAATGGAATTATTTTCTCTGATTTGTCAAATACCTGTTTAGGTATTTATTACTTTTATATATTGTATATAGTTATTGTACTTTTGTATATAGTTTTTCTTTTGTTAGTTATAACCTTTTGCTTTTTTTTTTCTTTTTAGTAAAATAGAAAAGGGGAAATGTGGTGGTATTCTAATTGTACTGAAATGTGATTTTGATTGTATGTTAATAAATAAAGTTGCCCGGGGGTCAGAGCTATTAGAACCATAGACAGAGTGTGGTTGTGGTGGCACACGCCTTTAATCCCATAGATCTCTGTGTGTTCAGGGATACAGCCAGCATTGGAGACATATGCCTTTAAGACCTAGGGGGCTGTACATTCAGACAGTGACGTGGCAGTCACGTGTTTGGGTTTACAACCAATGAGAAGGCAGAACAAAATACTATAAAAAAAAAACACGAACAGACAGGATATAGCTCTCTTTCCAGAAGCTGGGACAGGAGGAGGAAGGGTGAGATTTTAGCTCTGAGCTCTGACCTCTTGGCTTTCTCTTTTACATTGTTTCTGTGTTTCTTATTTAATAAGATGGTTGGTTACATCTACAGTGAATGAATAATCTAGAAGTGTGTGTGTGTGTGTGTGTGTGTGTGTGTGTGTGTGTGTGTGTGAGAGAGAGAGAGAGAGAGAGAGAGAGAGAGAGAGAGAGAGAGAGCAGTGAGAAAGAGCTGCTGCTACATAGAGGAACTATGCCTAGGAAATGTGTAAAGTGCTGCATGGTGAGAGAGCTCTGTAAATGAGATGTCTAGCTGTGGCTCTATGGAGATTTGTAACTGTGTAGAGACAAGGAAGATGAAACTGAGTAAAAAAAGAGACAGAAGAGAAATGTATGTAAAAGTTAGATGTGTAGATATGTGAAAACAGATGTAACTGTGTATAGAGATGTGTGGCCATATATTTGTAAAGAAGACATGTAGCTATATGTATAGAATGTAGCAATGTGGAGATAGGTAGCTATGCGGAGGTAGAAAGAGTCAGAGACCATTCTTAACATGAAGTAAAAGAGAAAAGTTAACATAAAAAATTAAATAAAGTCTATGGAAACCTGGATTTCATAGGAACCCCCCCCAAAAGTAAATAAATAAAAAGAAGAAAGACAGAAAAGAAAGAAACAAAGAAATGAGACATTTTTACCTTTTACAAATTCAAATGATCATTTGAAGGAAAGACTAGTTTACACCAGAGATCCCCATACACAGGGAAATCAAACCTTCTAAACTGCAAATGCAGCATAAATGAAAGGGAAAAATCCACCAAGGACAAAAGTAAAGTACTTGTTTACCAACAAAAATTGAATGTCCTTGCTTCTGAGAGAGTACAAGCAAAATTGCAATTGTTTCTATGCAAAATGAGAGGAAACCCGGCATGACCTGGGAGAAGGCAGGTCTGTGAATGTTCCTGACTCCACCTAAGTGAACCCTGACTGCATAATGACAATATAATGTTGGCTTTAAAAATTCATTGAAATAGAATCAAATTATTCTACAACAATAAATCATGAAGAACAGATGAAATTAGAGCAATGTAAGATCCTGTATTTTTACAAGGCTTGACATATCCACCTGCATTAAACTTCTTTATCTTGAAACCATGTTCAGAAATTTCTAATATATATGCTAAAATACTAATAAGAGAGAAAGTCATGATGAGATAAATCCAAACATGACAGGAAGTAAGTCTGTCTCAAGGAAGGAAAACAATGTAACTAGAGCCATATCAGCAATTAAATAAAGTGTAAATGAACTAACATTTATTATTAAAGAAGAAATTATGGCTGACAGAGAAAGTTAAACAACAATGTGCTATTTATAAAACACTAGTACACAGCCACTAAGAGGGCTCAGGGGGGTCCTGAGTTAGATGCCTGGGATCCATATGGTTAGAGTAGGAGAACATACTTTTAAGTTGTCCTTCAATCTCCACACTCCTGCTACCCCAAACACAAATGAATAAATAAATGCCTAAATGTAGTTTGAAATTTAAACAAAATTTGTTTGTTTTTATTTTATGTGTACTGGTGTGTTGGTTGCTACTGGTGTTTTGATTGTGTTAGTGTGTGCACCAGGTGCCTGCAGTTCCCATGATGGCCAGAAGAGGACACCAGATTGCCTGAAACTTGTTATGCATGGTTTTGAGCCACAATGTGGGAAATTAGAAGAAAAAGTTCACTCTGAAATTTCATGTACTCAATTACAAGATATGGTCTTAAAAGTGATAAAATATTGATCTTTTAAGATACATTTATTAATAAATGCATACATTTATTCATATACATTTTCAAACAACAAGTATTCTCAATATGACTAGAAATTGAATATTAATTGAACTAATTAATAGGATACAGAATGACTCAAATATAGATTTAAATTATATTATTTTTCTGACAACAAAGCAAGATACTGGAAATTAAGAGAGAGTGTAATGGTTAAGTTGTATTTGGTTCATATGTTATGATTATAGATGAAATACAGAACAAACAAAAATAAGGTTAGAAAGCACCTATTTATTAATAGTGAAAACCTACATATCATCTTAGTTACATATATAAGACAACAGAGCAAGTGAGATGGCCTGCACTTTTAATCCCAGCATTCACAAAGCAGAGGTGGTACATATCTATGAATTCCATACCAGAGAGCTTTACAGAGTGAGACTCTTGTCTCAAAAAGTAAAACCCAAACAGAAAAATAAAATAGAACAAGATGAGGGGAAACACTAAGGTAAAAACCTTTATATTGATAAATAATGAGAAATAGATATTATAAACATATTTACATATATGAAATGATATACATTATAATCTGTGTTATATAGGTAAATTGGTATTACAAAAGCTGTCTTTGTACAGAACTTGTACAAATAAATTTTTTCCTCAAGAGGTTACCAAGTGGATAAATCTGGGGACTACTTTGACACATGATGGTTCAACAGGGAGAATCTGGGCTCCTTCCTTGAAAACTGTGTTTCTTCAAGTATGTATCTACCCAGTCCCACCCAGCTGTGTCATCTGCTCAATGGACTGTCTGTCACATTATGGCCTATGGAAATTTATTCCTCATCTGAGGCTGCTTTTCACCTTGGAGATAATGAAAGAACGTCTATAGACAGTTTGACCTGTTCAAACCAGGACAATAGAAACTCTACCAAAGTCCAACAGAGATGATGGTAAAGCAGGGTGTGGTGCTGTAAACAGTTCAGGGATAGTTGCAGAAGCTAATGAATGAACAGGAAAGTTGTGGCTGCTCAAATATCTGCAGAGAGATGGTGGAAGTTTTGCAGGAGAGCATGCTGAACAGGGCTACATCTAAAGTCAGTTGGGCACTGAGAAATAAAAGGAATTAAATGAATACTTAAAAGTCAATATCACATTGCATATCTTACAAATACTGGCTGTGTTCTTAACATTGTACTTGACATTATAAGTTAACATTTCATAGTTAAGGGAGTTAGTGTGGTTCTGAAGATCCTGTGCATATGTTACTAGACTTTTGCCCTTTGATGCATTAGGATTTAATTCTCAAAATGACACTGCTGTTTCACAGATATAAATCTCCCCTTTTATTGACTTATTGTAGCACTTTAGGACAGAAAAGAGTGAACCTCCAAGTTTCCATCAACTGAGAAATGCATAAAGAAAAATGTGATATACATTTGTAGTGAAATACCATGTAGACAGATAACCACTGGAACCTGTGAAGGAGGCTGGTTCAGTCACAAGAGAATTTGCCATGCATGGAAGTTTGAGTTGTGTGTGTGTGGATTATACATATTAGCGATTAAATCCAAGTCACCAATTAAACATTAGTATTGCATTAAGGAAATAAATAAAAACACCCCCTTGGAGTCACTTAATCAAGTTCAGATTTGAATTCTCTACTTCATGCTCCCTGTGTCTTCTGCCCTCTGTTAATCTGTTATAAGAATCTGAAACTGTAACTGCCTGAAGGCTGTCTTGTGAATCTGTCCTTGCATCTCTGTGTGTCTGTCCCTATATGTGTCTGTCTGTTATAAAAGCTGTGTGTTTGTTTTTGTTTTGTGTGTAACTGCTGTGGGACTGTGTGCTTGTCTGTCCTTAACAATGAGCTTCTCTCTGTATTTATTGAACAGCATAGGAAATCATCACATGAAGAAGGAGAGGAATATTTTACAGAAATATTTAACAGAGTTTTACAAAGGATTAGTCACTGGCTCCAACTGATCCTCACTGACACTCTTTATCAACCAATAATCATAAATTGTTGTTTTAAACTTTATTGTAGATATTAGAAAATTGTTTTCAACTTCTCTATTTGCTGTTGTTGATAAATGATGCACATGCCTAGTTTTGGGTCAGGGCCATGGAATAGTAGATAACATTACACTTCAGCTATGCTTTAGCCTGAATTATAAAATTTGATTACTTGGGAAATCCAAGGCGAGTAAGGTTGATTGTTGCATTATTCTCCTGAAGGCAGGTTAAACAACAAGAGAATACACAGTAGGATAGCAGTGAACTAGGTAGGGGTGTATTGTTAATTCTGTCTGTGAAATCCAGCAAACATTCCAGTCTCTTCGGATATAAGATATAGTTTTATTAGACTGCATTAGCACAGAATTGGATTCTCCAAAGATGACATTTTAAAAAGTCACTCACAGTGATTCATACTTTTAATCCTTCTGCTGGGGATGAGAGACAGAGGGATCTCTAGGGCTTTACTTCAGGCAGTCTTGCCTTCTTGGTGAATTACAGGCCAATGAAGGACCCTTTCTGAAACTATGACAAAGTACACTACCCCTGAGGAATGACAAATGAGAATATCGTGGCCTCCACATACAATTAAGCATATATACAAGACCACTGCCCCATACATTTGCACTTTTAAATAAGTGAACATGTGAACTCTCACACACAAACACTAGTACACTATCATTTATACCAACATGGAAAAGTCTGGAGATTGTTAAATTAAGGGAATAAAGAAGGTGCGAAAGTGTAAGAGCCATGAGATTTATATAAGAAGTAGTTAAAAAGCTCACCTCAACACCTCTAAGAATTTGAGAGTAAAGTGGTAGTTGTCAGAGTCTGGAAATGGTAAAGAAGAGGGAGATCTGGGTATGTTTCTCAATGAGAATTTATCCGCAGTGGTAGCCAGTGCCTCTGATGAGTTACTGCACAGTAGGGTACTATAGATAACATCCATGAACTGTGTATTTCAGGGAACGAGAAGAAACAACTCAGACAAATTTTACCACAAAGATAATAAATTGAGGTCATGGGTATGTATAGCCAGATTTGAACATCCCACTGGTGTCTTGTACTGAATTGTTATGTGGTCTCCAAACACTATGTAATGTGCAACTTTTATGTTTTTATATATTGTGTAAATTAAACAATTAAAAAGTATTGTATTTTGAGTATTCATATTTCATACATGTTAAAGCCAAGCTTGAGATATTGATGACATTTTCAAGATTATGAAATTTAATACATAGCAAAAAATCTGTTTTCATACATCCAATTGATAAACTCAAAATGAAAGAAAGGTTGCTTACAAGAGTGGGGGAGCATGCCCATATGACCATGACAACTACTTTGCAAGTGATCCCAGTTATTTACTATCTCCATTTATGATAATAGGGCTACTGGCCTTGGCTGTCTTTTACCCAGGGATATTAAGAAGAATGATTAAATAGTGTCTATAAAACTCCTTGAGCTCTTTGGAGAGGTTTTATACAAATCTCAGGCAGCATTATTCAATTGAAATTGCAACTCAATGTGGATTAAAGTAATTTTAAAAAACTGTATCTTTGCTATCTAAATCATCAGAAAAAAAGAAAGTAAAGTACTATGTTATTTTTTTCCTCAAACCCCATCCTAATTATATAACACTGTGAGAAAGGCAAGTGAGCCTCACCCCTGAGCATTCAATTCTTTAACCAGCATGAATTCTAGCACCTGCCTGGCAATTAAAGATCTAGGAAATTAAAGAGGTAAATTTTATATGATATTTTGTTTGTGTTCTGACAAGTAAAGTTGCCTGGAAATCAAAGGGCAGAGCTAGCCACTGGTTAACTATAGAGGCCAGGCAGTTGTGACACTCACCTCTAATTCCAGCACTTGGGAGGAAGAAGCAGGTAGATTGGAGTTTCAAGGCCACCCTGGGCTACAAGAGATTGATCCCATCTAAAAGAGAAACAGATCTGGGCAGTGATAGTGAACACCTTTAATTCCAGGACTAGGGAGATGGTGACAGGAATATAAAGTTGTTGGGAAAAGGATGGCAAACCCATTCAATCTGAGGACTCCTAGAAATAGGATCCTCCCCATTTGGTCTGAGGATCTGTAGAGGTAAGAAGTCTCTAAGTGGTTGCTGCTCTTCTCTGATCTTTCCGCTTTCACCCTAATTATCTGACTCTGAGTTTTTATTATTAAGAATAATTACATCCATGCTTCAATAAATTAATTGAGACTGGTGAGTATCAGAAGCTCTCCCTACTGACCTTCCTCCCTGCTCTCTCTGAAACTGGCTTTTACCTCTAAATTCCCCATCAAAGTGTTTGTATCCACCTTGAGCATCTCTATGTTTGTTTCCACAAGGGTGAGTTTTCTCTTCTTCCAAGGACAAACATTCTTTTCATAAGACAAAGAATGGGGCCCAAGATCAAAGATGGAGGGTCTTGTGGTCATTTTCTTATATGTGAGGCTCAGTTTTCAATACAACACACTCTCACTGAAGTCACAGAATGGAAGTTAGTTCATTAGGGAAGCCTGTACCCTGCAACTCCACAACTCAGTACTGGTAGAGCAAGAGAAAAGAGTATGCTTGGGGCTCACTGATCAGTCAATTCATGTAAATTTGTTGAGCTCATGGTTTTGTGAAGATCTGGTTTCAAACAAGTTAGATGGAAAAGTAACTGAGGCAGGCACCTAACTTCAAGTTCAATGCACACAAGTCCACATGTATATGTGTGCACCCATTTCCACACAGGTACATGTGTACACACACATGAATATTTGTAAATATAAATAAACACACAGAATAAGTGCTAGCCATCTGCATATAGATTCTTCAAAATTTCAGAAATATTTTATCACTTCAGGAATTATTGTGGCCTGGTGTTTCTTTATAAGGGCACCAACAGCAACAAATATACACCCACTTTCTCTCCTAAGAACTGCTTGTTTTCCACCCTCAAACTTGAACTTGAATGTGTGTGTGTGTGTGTGTGTGAGAGAGAGAGAGAGAGAGAGAGAGAGAGAGAGAGAGAGAGAGAGGAAGAGAGAGGGGGAGAGAGAGAGAGAGGAAGAGAGAGGGGGAGAAGGTGGGGAGGGAGACTATATATACCCATTACATGTAAGATTGAAAGACCCAGAAACCCTGATTTTTTTTTTACCTTAACACAAAGTGTTTATTAAAATAAGACATAAGCAAATATGATATCCACATGTATCTTGGCTTTGCAGAGTATTGTCTAAGGCTTAGAGATTTATGTTCACTTACAAATTTCAACACATTGTGGGATGCCATTGTAATAAGTGGGGAGGGTCAAGTCAGAAAGAACACTCAATGATAAGAAAATACCATTAGGCTTACAGTCAGCTACTTAACATGTTTTTCCCATCTCATCAAATTCTATATCATTAGTCATAGCATTAGGTAATACTACAGAGATTTCTGCCTTACACACTAAACAGGTGAGGACTCACTAGCTCTTTGGTTTTCTGTTTTTCTGTATTGCAATTAGCCTTCAGCAAAATTCATTCAGTAAACAAAACTAGTTTTAACTCCAAAATTTATTTCAAAGTATTTGTTATATTATACAACTAATGTTATCAAACATTATGAAGCCACACTTGTCTTTTCATCATTGTCTGGACACATAAAGCTGGACATTAGAGGAAGTGGTTTCTAAAACTGCCTTGAAATGTGTGCAGGAGTAGACATCTACAAAATGACTGCACTGTGATTTGTATATAAGCTAATTTGAAATGTAAAAAAAACCTTTGTGGTTGCAAAAATGCAGAGGATATGTAGAAATAAATTGCATGTTTGTTGAATTTCAATTACTGGTAATTAACTTTCTATTTTTATTTGGTGTTTACTTTTAAAGTATAATTAAGGCATCCAAAATAATATGATCAGGATGGAGACATGGCTCAAAGAGTTAAGTGCTTGCTCTGCAAAAATAAGGACATGAATTTAAGTCTTTAGGTCCCATGTAAAATCCAGGCATGACTTGATATGTATGTCTGTGACCCTAGCCCTAGTGTGAGGAGGGAGCCAGACAGGGGAATCCAGGTGCACTTGGACCAGAACAGTGTCCATGAGATAATGAGCATCAGTTCTTGTCTTAGTAAAATAAGCTAGAGAAATGACTGGAGAGAAGGTATCCCAGCATCAACATCTGGCCTTGGCAACACAAATCCATAAGCACATGCTCATGCATGTGGACATGCATTGCGTGAGCACACACACACACACACACACACACACACACACACACACACTGATAATTATAATAATCACGTGACAAACAACTTAGTGTAATGCTTCACCTTTACATGGTCAATATTGGAAACTTAGCTGTGAAAGCTGACTCTTATCTCTGTGTCTATTATTCTTCCTAAGGACATTCATATATTTGGATTTGATTTTATTAAGTGTATGCTTTAGTAAAAGCATAATTATGTACAATTTAGTGCCTCAGAGATGGCTCAGTAGTTAGGATCAGGAGGATACTTACTGTTATTGCAGAGGAGCAATTTCAGATCCCAGGAACCAAATCAAGTGGCTCACAATCAGCTATTGCTCAAGCTCCAGGGAAACTAAATGCTCTTCTGGCTTCTGTGGACACCTGCTCTTGCATGCATAAATCCACACATATACACGTAACTATAAATAAACATAAAATAACTTAAGAATAGACATATGTATGTGTAGATTTATAACAATATGCTAAAAGTACACATTGCATATCTTATTTTACACATTTATCTAAATATTACTTCACTGATATAATTTTATCACTGACTCATTTCAGTGAAAATATTTGTCAATCTCTTCATTTGGTATTTGTTACCCCAGTTTCTTTATTTACTGACATATACTGTTCTAGTGTGTAAACAGACTTGATGGGGGAATGTCTTTCTGTGCACTGTGAATATGTGTTGCTCTGATTAGTTGATAAAGCTGTTTGGCCTATGGCAAGGCAGCTTAGAGAACAGAGAGACAGGAAGAAGGCAAGGAGAGATGCCAGCCACCACAAAAGCAGAAGCAACATACCAACAGACTGGTAAAACCATGGAACATGTGACAAAACATAGATGAATAGAAATGGGTTAATTTAAGATATAAGAGTGAGCTAGCAAGAGGTCTGCCATAGACCATACAGTTTGTAAGTAATATAAGCCTCTCTGTGTTTAATTGGGACCAAACAGCTTTGAGACAGGGCAGGACACAGGAAAACTTTCAGCTACACAGTCTACAACCACTTTGCACATGTCTCTGAAGATTGGGTAAAGCTTGTGTGAATCTATGCATACATACACATAAGATTGCATATGTACACATTCATGCTTCTGTGGATGGAGTCAGGTTTATGCACATGTACACATACACAGATATGCTTCCATAGGTATACACACATGATTTTGTATGTGTAATCAGGTTTTGTGTGTGTACACATGGACACACTGTTTCTTTACATGTATAGACATGACTCTCCAAATTGGGTCAGCTGTGCGTGAGTGTATACATAAAATCACATGTGGTTCCATACGTACACATTCATGTGCTGCTGTGAAAATGAAATGTTTGCCCTTATATCCCAGAATTGGGAACATGAGACAGTGTCTCATTGTGGCTGTGCTTATTTTACCTGTCCTCTAATGACTCTTGGAAAATTGTCATTTTCACACTTTGAATGTCACTTTTCTTATAATTCATGCCATGGCTCAAGTGTATCTTGCCAAAGACCATGCAGAATTTCAAATTCATGCTTTCCTCTCTGTAGGTGAGGCTATTTTGAAGTAATTAGCATTATGTAGCATACTGACAATGAAATCCTTATAAATATATTTAAACCCTTTATATGAAGAAAAGACACATCAGTTGCCATCCTCTCTGGTCATATGATACCCTCTAGTATGTAGATTGATGGACAGGGGCCCAGCTCAATGTGGATGGGGCCACACTGGACTTGTGGTCCTAAGTTCTATAAGAAAATAGCCTGAACAAGCTGTGATTGACAAGCCAGTAGGCATCACTCCTCCATATCCTCTACATCAGCTCTTGCCTCCAGGTTCCTGCCCTGTTTGAGTTCCTGCCCAGATCTCCTTCCATGATGAACTGTAATGTGGAAGTGTGAGCCAGATAAACCTTTTCCTCTCTGGTTATGGTGTTTCCAGACAGCAATAGCAACCCTAACTAAAACAACTCATAACATGCATATTCTATAAATTGAGAAAGCTATGCTTAAACAATTTATATGTGGGGGTCTTATGCAATCATTTGGGGCAGGAGAAATAACTTATCAGTTTAGAATGTGCACTAATCTTGTACCACAGCTTGGGTCCCCACACCTATGTCAGACAGATGACATCCTCCCACAACTCTAGTTCTATGGCATCAGACACTACACTCTGACTCCCTTTTGACCTCTTCAGACACTTGCATTGATGTACACACACACACACACACACACACACACACACACACACACACAAACACACACACACACACAAATATGTGTACTGCATTTTAAACTGTGTCAACCACTATTTTCTTTCATTTTTTAGTTTGTTTCTTTATTGAAAGTAGATTGTTTTCATACAGTATAATCTGATTATGATTTCCCCTCCCTCAACTACTGCTACCTTCTCCCTACCTCCTCCCCTATATAGATCCATCCACTTTCTTGCTCACATTAGAAAATAAACAGATGTAAAAAATAATAAAATATAAGATAAAATAAAAAGAAACAAATTGAAATGAGACAAGCCAAACAAACAGAAGAAAAAGATTCAAGAAACGTCAAAAGAAATAAATATAGTTGAACAGACGTCCTTGTTCACATATTCAGGAATCTCATAAAAATACAAAACCAGAAGCCATGATATATATGCAAATATAAATAAAAAGAATAATAAAAGTAAAAATAAAAATAAAGGGGAATCCCTTACATGGCATTATAAGACAAGGAACCACCAAAGATGACAAATGAGTTCATTTCGTGTTGGCCATCCACTGCTTTCTGTGTAGTATACCCTAAAGAGTAGTCTGTTTTTCAAATGCCCCTTGGTTTTCACAGTCTTTCCTGGTATTTCCTGCCTTATCCCCCTCTTTCTCTCCCAACACCATTTGATCCTTTTTCTCTAGTTCCAGTCTTCCTCCCACCATCCTTAACTATTCTATTTAATAGATAATAACTTTATCTATTATATTTCAACTTCTTAGAGAGATCTGGCCCTCCCTAGTACTTTACTGTATATACAATATCTGTGTTCTATGGATGTAGCTTGCTTGTCTTTGACTGAACAGCTGATATCTTCATATAAGTGAATACATAATATATTTGACTTAGTGTATCTGGGTTAAATCACTCAGGATGATTTTTTTTCTAGTTCCATTTGTTTACCTGTGAATATGGTCAAAAATACTTTTATAGTCACTCTGGAAATCAGTGTGGCTATTTCTCAGGAAAATGGGAGCCATCTATGTTAAGGTAGACCAATATTATTCCAGCATATACCCCACAGATGATTCATACTAGCACAAACACACTTGTACAACCATGTTCATTGCTGCTCTATCCATAGTAGTCAGAAATTGTAAACAACCTAGATGTCTATCAGTGAATGAATGGGTAAAGAAAATGAATATTTACATGATCACTCTGCCATTGAAACTTGAAAATAAACTATTTTTAAAAACCTGTGTTCAGATGTGCAGAATACTTTTACTTATTAGCAATATTTATGTTTCTCTTTCACACTTTCTTCCCTTTATGCATCTACTGGCTCTATTTTTCTTCTCAGAGTCTATGTTTCTGCATCGATGGAGTCATTGATATGGACACTGTTTTTATTTGTTGGTTGATTTTTTTTGTCACTTCCTTAAGCTTAAAATCCCAGTATCTAATGTGTCATTATAGATAACACATGGTTTGAAAATAGTCTTTATTATGCTAAATCAGCCTTCTATTATTTATAGTTTGATAAGAGTTTTAAACTAAATGTATATTCAAACACATTTTCTAATTTCATGTATTCAGAATTGTAGCTAGAGATTTCTTCACTCCCACTGGGGCCCCTATAACCACTCTGACCCAAGTAAATACACAGAGACTTATATTACATATTAACTGTTTGAAGATGGCAGGCTTTTTGCTATCTAGTTCTTATATCTTAAATTAACCCATTTCTATTAATCTATAAGTTGCCGTGTGGCTTGTGGCTTACCAGTACTTTACATCTTGCTTCTCATGGCCATGGTGGCTGGCAGCATCTCCTGACTTAGCCTTCCATTTCCCAGAATTCTCCTCTCTGCTTATCCCGCCTATACTATACTTCCTACCTGGCTACTGGCCAATCAGCATTTTATTTATAAATCAATCAGAGTAATACATTCATAGCATACAAAAAAGACATCCCCAGCACAGAATTCGTGTGCCTCCCTTTTGATTTACTTAGAAATAGTCTTGGAATGCTGTGGGATGTTTGACAATTACTGTACACCTAAAAACTTGGCTTTGCTTTTTGATACTGTTTTCATGTCTTTGTATGTTTATTTTCTGGTAGTAATTTAGGCATCAATGCTGTGAACCACAGTCAAGCCATTTAGTCAATCTGCCATATTTTGTTTGAATGTGACAATTCCTACAAATGCAGTAATTTGTTTTCAAGATCTCAAGTAAATTGTTTATGTAGATTCTTGCCCACATTTATAGCTGATTCAAGGACAACATGACTGCAATCGGGGAGTGTAGAATACTCTTCAATTATATGGCATAGAACATCTCGTTCAGAGTGCCAGCCATGCTGCTGTCCATCTGTCTTTCTGTCTGTCTATGGCATTACAAACTCTGAAAAATTTCAAAACCAAATGACAGTTTGTCTCGGTGTCCTCTTGAACCCCAAATAGTGAAAATGGAATGAAAACAGACCACTGGGGTAGTTGAAATGAAGACGGTGATGCTTGAAGAAGACATGGGAGGCACTCCCTTCACCAGGTTAACTTAAGCACTGTGGGTCTCACAGTGGCATCCTTTTCTGACATTTGAAGCTCAAATGAATGATTGTAGCTATTTTAGACATTCCATAATCTTTAATAATGCTGGGTTTATTCATATTATTTCATCAGAAGCAAGATTTGATGATATGTGTCTTCAAATAATTATCTTTTAGGACAAATAAGTTGGCATATTTTTCTGCTTAGGAGAATCTCTTTATTGTTTAAGTATTTAGTATAGTTAAATTGTGTATTCCATATGTGTATATTATTATGTGTGGTTTTATATTGTTTATCTCTGTAGCTTTATATCAAATTTTCAGAAATGTACTATTTTTAAGATTTGTTTTATTCCCATATGTTGTATTGCTGGTTCTTGAGGTAGGGTTATTCCCAGTTTTCTTATAAACTGCCATCTGATTTCCAAAGTGGTTGTACAAGTTTACACTCCCACCAGCAACAGAGGAGTGCCCCGGCCAGCAGGGTCTTCAACAGGGACTTAAAGGGAGGGCTGAAGAATGAGAGGAACAAGAGACACAAAGAATGAGAGCAAGACAGGACATCTGATCAAGCTCCAAAATTTTATTTTACTCTCAAGGCACACATAGGTAGGCAAAGGGGGTTGTGAGCAGGAAGGGACTTAATTATGGGGGTTGTAAGCAGGAAGGGACTTAGTAAAGGGTTGTTGCAAGCAGGAAGGGACTTAATTATGGGCTGTTCGACCAGCAGGAAATGTTGCTCTGAAGGTTATCTATCTACCCTTGTCTAACTGCCTAATTGCTTAACTGCAGCTCATTCACCTGATATCTGAGAAGAGGTTCTGGTATCTGTGGGAAAAGGTTCTGGTGTCATGGAGACTTACGCAAGGCCTGGATCTAAGAAAAGAGGAGAGAAACCCAAATATGGCAGCATGTGTGTCAAGGGTGGCTTAGGCTTATGGCTCCTCTCAGAGGAGTGTTCCCCTTCCTCCACATCCTCTCCAACATATGCTGTCATCAGTGTTTTTTATGTTAGCCATTCTGACAGATGGAAGATGGTATCTCAGAATCATTTTGATTTATATTTCCCTGATGGCTAAGGATGTTGAACAGTTGCTTAAATGTCTTTTGGCCATTTGAGATTCTTCTGATGAGAATTCTCTGTTTAGATCTGTAGGCCGTTTTTCAATTGGATTGTTTCATATTTTGATGTCTAGTTTCTTGAGTTCTTTATAAATTTGGGGGTTGGTAAAGACATTTTCCTCAATCATATCACAAAATACTTGCTCAACTATGTTCAGAGCAGCATTATTCATAATATCCAGAATTAGGAAACAACTTAGATGTCCCTCAACCAAAGAATGGATAAAGAAAATGTGGTACATTTATAAAATGGAGTATTACTCAGTGGAAAAAAATCATGAATTAGTGGGTCCATGGATGGAACTAGAAAAAAAATCATCCTGTGTGAGGAAACCCAGACCCAGAAAGGCAAACATGGTATGTACTAACTCATGCATGGAGGTTAGTTGCAAAGCAAAAGATAACCAGGATGCAATCCACAACCCTGGAGAAGCTAGGTAAAAAGGAGGACCCTAAGAGGAGCACACCAGGAGGGCTCCAGAAAAGGGAAATAGTTAAGTCTCCTGGGTAAACTCAGAATGGGGTTATAAGGGAGGAGGTGGCAGAGAGGAACATGGGGGATCAAGATGGCCAAGTTGGCAGAAGGATGGAGAGTGAGAGCAATGAAAGAGATATCTTAATAGAGGGAGCCATTATTGGTAAGGGAGAAACCTGATGCTAGGTAAATTTCCAGGAATTCACAAGGATGACCCCAACTAATACTGCTAGCAACAGTGGAGAGGGTACCTGAAGTGGCCTTCCCCTGTCATCAGATTAGTGTCATGATAGAACCTATATCCAGTAACTGATGGAAGCAGATGCAGTGATCCACAGCCAAGCACTGAGCTGAGCTCCTGGAGATCAGTTGAAGAGAAGGAAGAGGTGTCATATGAGCAAGGGGGATCAAGATCATGATGAAGAAAACCACAAAGACAGCTGACCCAAGCTAGTGGGAGCTCATGGACTCTAGACTGGCAGCTGGGGAACCTGCATGGGACTGAACTAGGCCCTCTGAATGTGGGTGACAGTTGTGTGGCTTGATCTGTTTGTGAGGCTCCTGGTAGTAGAACCAGGACTTATCCTAGGTGCATGAACAGACTTTTTGGAGCCCGTTCCCTATGGTGGGACACCTTGATCAGCCATGATGCAGTGGGGAGAGCCTAAGCCCCTGCCTCAACTTGGTATGCCAGACTTTGATGACTACCCACAGGAGGCCTTGCCCCCTCTGAGGAGGGGATGGGGGGTGAGATGTGGGGAGGTAGGAGGGCAGGAAAAGAAGTGGGAGAGGAAACTAGGGTTGACATGTAAAATGAAAAAAAAAAACTAAATAAAATAAGAAACATAGAAGCTTCAAAAATATTTAGTTTATTCATTTCTATATTGTGAATATGCCATATGTATGTGTCTGCCCATGGAGGCCAGAAGAAAGTGCCAGATTCTCAGTGGGTGGAATTATAGGTACTTGAGAGTCACCTCATGTAGGTGCTAGGAAGTGAGCTCAGATCATCTGCAAAAGCAGCAACTGTTGAGTCATCTCTCTAACTCCCAAGTTTAGTGTTTTATTAGTGATTTTTATACCATAAAATCTGAAAATCACCTGACAAATTATATATATATATATATATATATATATATATATATATATATATATATATATTAGTTACTAAAATGATCTGCCTATTAGTTATCAATCTTCTAAGGACTGAAAAATCTTTTTTCTCTCTTTTTTTAGAATTTTATTTATCATTCTTGGGGAGTTGCATACCTGCTGGAGCCAATGAGAGGTCAGATTGATTCTGACTTTCCTCTTTTATTTGTGTATCAGGGATCAAAATAATTTCATCAGGCTTACTTGGCAAACACCTGCATCTGTATCAGTTGACTCATATCACTGGTCTTAAAACTTTTGTGTTATTTATTACTATTTTCAAATTATTATCATTACATTTTAAAAAGGTACATAAGTTGTTGGAGAGTGATGGTAGGGTAAGGGGGAACTGGACATTAGGCAAAAGAGAATGAATTTTATCAAATCACATTATATACATATATGTATGAAACTCTCAGACAATAAAAGGCACTTGAAATCCTCATCTACTGACAATAGTCAACCAAAAAACATGGTTCTCTCCTCAGAAGTGTGTCAAGCCAGAGGCACAAAACAGAATTAATTTCTAAATACAGTAGTCTCCATTCTAACAACGTCACACCTTTGGTCTCTTCCCGGTCACACATGCTCTGATCTGTCAACCCAGTTGCACCACACAATGTTTCAAACAAAGTCCACAGAGCAACAGGGCCTTGGCTTATCAGGACTGACACAGCAAGTGAGCTTCATTTTCAACCTCTGGTCCCAAAGGTTATCAGAAGCAGTTTGGGGCTGGGAAGATGGCTCCGTGAGTAACAGCTCTTGCTGAACAAGCATGAGGGCCTGAGTTCATATCCCCAGAACCCATTAAAATTTGAAATATAGTCCTATGCATCTGGAACCCTGGTGTGGAAGAAGGAGCATCTCTGAGCTTGCTAACTATCAGCTTGGTTCCAAGCTTGGTGAGGCACTCTTTCTCAATGAATAAAGTGGGGATTCATTGAGCCAGACAGCTGACATTCTCCTCTGGCCTCAACGTATACATATATTTGGGTATACACTGTACATACATATATACAAACACCATATACTCCCCTCCCTGCAATTCAGTTTGCATTGATGTGTAAAGCATGATGTGACTCCCCTACTGTCTGGACTCAGGGTGATGCCAACTCTTGAAGTTTTTCACTATTGTCCAAAAACACACTATAGGCTATGATTCAACCAGAGCATTCTCAATAGTAAAAAATAGAAATAATGTTGAAGTCCCATTTTAATATTTCTTTGATGCATCTGATAAAATACAGATACATTATTGGTTTGCTGTAGTTTGTGCTAATCTCCATGGTTGTAGAAATGTCAAAAAAGGATATATTAAAGATTATAATAAATGTACAGAAAAGAATGATCTTTGCCTGGTATTCTAAATGTATAAATCAATTTTAAGCAAATGAAGGCCTAGTCAAGGGGATATGGAGATGTTTTCATTGCTAAAGTGTTTGCCATTCAAGCATGAGGACCTGACTGGGTCCTGAACAGTGTTGCCAAAGTTGGGCATGGTTGTACCCATATACAAACTCAGCTATGGTATGAGATGGAAGTGTTTGTAGTAGAGTCCCAAAGCTTTATGGCAAGACTATTTAGGCAACTGGCAAGCACTGAATGTGAAGAGATCTTGTTTAAAAACAAACAAACAAAAAAACATAAAATAAGCTTGGAGGAAAACTTCGTGGCATCAGCCTCACGCTTACACATACACACACACACACACATGCACGCACGCACGCACGCACGCGTGCGCACACACACAGACACAGAACACTTTTGTGGATATTATAGGATTATTCATGCAGTTTATTGGATTATTTTTGCACCTGATTATATTGCAAGATTGCTTTAGTGGCAGGAAACACATCTGAAAAATTTTGGACTATCCAATTATATGATATATTTCAGATACCAGTATGATCAATCTGTAACTGCCTCCTTTACACCACCCCTGCTGTAACAAGCAATGAAGATTATTTAGAGTGCAGCTCTATATTTAATAATACTGACGTGTCAGTAGACATTGTATTTACATATTTGTATAGTTGACAAGCATGATAAAGCTCCCAAAGTATATATACCAAGTTGTGAACTGTTAGTTGGAAGAAAAGTAAGATTGCAGATAGTATTTAATTATCTGTGCATTTATAATTTCTACAAAAAATTGAATTATTCTTATTTAGAAAGCAGTTTCTCATTGGATTTTCAAAGCTGTACCACATTTAATTTATTCTCAAACTGTGTGCAAGTTGAATTCAAATCTTGTGAAATTGATCCCACTGGCAGTTTCCTACACCTTCAACTTTGAATCCAAAGACACTGCTACACACAATTAAATATGAAGAATTTCTGCCTCAAAGAGAATACTCCATATCTATGTCTTTTAATATTTTTAACTCCTCTTACATCTAGGAATTCTTGATTTTTTGGCAGTCAATAATTTAAACACCTACTAAAGTGTAATTCATCCACCAGTAACCACACAGAACAACATGTGGAGAATAGGCAAGCAAGACAGATCTTTGTTGATCTCATGATGATCTGAAGACCTGCCTGTGGATCTCTTGAAGTCCAGTCTCAGTGTTGTCTAATTACAAAGGGAATCACGTCACAGATTTTTAAAGATTATGCATTTATTGTTTACTCAAGGCATTAATAAATTATGTTATTTATACAAAGAGCAGCTACTATGCAAAGCAGAATGTCCAATTACAGAGTAAACTTTGGATAACAAAAACAAAACAAAACAGAAAATACTGAAAAAAACCTAAATTAAGTATATCATTCTAAAATCTAGACTCATCAATTAAAAATAACTACAGTCCACAGGGTTCAGTTGAATAATATTCAGAAAGACACAGGCCAGGGAGGTATGAATGGTCATCCAGAGTCTGGTTTGTGCTCTGAATGACAGGTCACTATTCCTATAGAAGTACTGATAGGGAAAATCAGTAGTAGTTGATTTTGTTACTCATAAACGAGACTTAAGGACAGACAGATTTACTTGGGCTCACAGTAGGAAAGACGTGGTGGTAAGAGCATAAGACACCTGGACACTTTGCACAGTCAGGAAGCAGATGGAGATGAATGCTGGTGCTCAGTTCTCTTTCTTTTTTGCATGCAACCCTGGACCACAGCCCAGGGAATGGGCTGCCCACATTTTGGGTAGGTCTTCCCAACACACATAATATACTAAGGAAACTCCTTTGTAAACATGTTGGTAGTTTATGCTAAGTTATATAATTCTTGAATGGTGTGCCCAGAGGCTTATCTCATGGGAAATTCTAAATCAGGTGCAGTTAATATTTCATATTGACCTACTGAATTCTGTTTATCACTGACACAAAGACATTCATTGCACACCTAGCTAAACTTATGAGCTCCATGCTCAGTTAAAGATCCACTTTCACAACATAGGTGGAGAATAATTGAGGAAGACACCCAGGGCCAACATGCTACATAGTCTCCACCTACATGCACAGGCATAATGCACATACTAATATGAAAATATCTATACATCACAAACATACACAGTAAAGTACAATAAAATAAAATAAGTACGTATAATGCAAAGATAAAAGCAAATACATGCTTATATAGTTATAGGTATTTCCTAGAAGGTGATGGCCTCTGATGTTTTAGGGAAAGTTACAACACAATCAAAGCAACATAAAAAGGAAATAGATACTGAAGGCACACACACAAACAAAAAGTCGAAGGAAAACAATAAAACACTATTTTATTAATTTGTGTTTTGACAATTTTATACAAGAAATATTAGATTTTATGTACTGCTACTCATCCTTTTCTATTTCACTCCGAGCCCTGTCAGCCATACTTCTCCCTACAAGTTTGTTTCTCATATTCACATCTTTTTGGTTTGGTTTGGTTTAGTGGACCACTGATTTATTTTATTTTATTTTTGAGATTATAATGTAACTATATAATTTCCTCCTTTTCTTTTCTTCCTCCAAACCCTCTCATATATCGGTAGCTGGAGGGTCAAGCCCCAGCTACCCAGGGTATGCAAAAAAAAAAAAGTGTTGTGAGCTTAGGAATAACTCTTATCTATCTGAGGGCTAGACTTTTTCTATCTGAGGGTATTTAGATCTATCTACGGGGTTAAATAAGGAAAAAACATACACTTTCTGATGGTAACTTTCTGTTTTACTTCATCTAGAAAAATCTTTTCTCTGAAAATCTCTGTCTCCACAAAGATGCATTCCACATTGCTACATTGTCCATACAGGCAAGTTACATTTCACATTGTTACATTCTCCAAAAATTCTCCACATAGCCACATAGGCCTTTTGCACAGTTACATCTACACATTTCTTTTCTACTCTGTTACATTCTTTCACATATGATTCACCATTTATTCACACTTTACTCACCCACTTTCTCACTCATTCACTCTCACTCTCTTCTCTGCACAATTCTAGATGATTATATGTTACTGTGGATCATTGTTATTTTATTTTATTTTACAATATAATTCAGTTCTACACATCAACCACAGATTCACTTGTTCTCCCCCTCCTGCCCCCTTCCCTCCCCACCCCAGATTCCCACCTCCTCCAGGGCAAAGCCTCCCCCAAGACTGAGATCAACCTGGTAGACTCAGTCCAGGCAGGTCCAGTCTCCTCCTCCCAGGCCGAGCCAAGCGACTCTACATAAGATAAGCCCCTGGTTTCAAACAACCAACTTATGCAATAAGCACAGGACCAGGTCCCACTGCCTGGATGCAAAAATACTCAATAAAATACTGGCAAACAGACTCCAAGAACACATCAAAACAACTATCCAGCATGATCAAGTAGGCTTCATCCCAGGGATGCAAGGGTGGTTCAACATATGAAAGTCTGTCAATGTAATACACCATATAAACAAACTCAAAGTAAAAAACCACATGATCATCTCACTAGATGCAGAAAAGGCATTTGACAAAATCCAACTCCCCTTCATGATAAAGGTCTTGCAGTGATCAGGAATACAGGGAACATACCTAAACATAATAAAGGCAATTTATAGCAAGCCAACAGCCAACATCAAATTAAATGGAGAGAAACTCAAAGCAATTCCACTAAAACCAGGAACGATGCAAGGCTGTCCACTCTCCCCATACTTATTCAATATAGTACTTGAAGTTCTATCAAGAGCAATAAGACAACCTAAGGAGATTAAGGGGATACAAATTGGAAAGGAAGAAGTCAAGCTTTCCCTATTTGTAGATAACATGATAGTATACTTGAGTGACCCCAAAGATTCAAAAAAGGAACTGATACAGCTTATAAACACATTCAGCAGCATAGCAGGACACAAGATCAACACAAAAAAAAATCAGTAGTCCTCCTATATACAAATGACAAAGAGGCTGAGAAGGAAATCAGAGATCTATCACCCTTTACAATAGCCACAAATGACATAAAATAACTTGGGGTAACACTAACCAAGCAAGTGAAGGACCTATTTGACAAGAACTTTAAGTCCCTGAAAAAAGAAATTGAAGAAGATGTAAGAAAATGGAAAGATCTCCAATGCTCATGGATAGGCAGGACTAAAATAGTAAAAATGGCAATTTTACCAAAAGCAATCTACAGATTCAATGCAATGCTCATCAAAATACCAACACAATTCTTCACAGACTTGGAAAGAAAAATACTCAACTTCATGTGGAAAAACAAAAGACCCATGATAGCTAAAAGAATCCTATATGATAAAGCAACCTTTGGAGGCATCACCATCCCTGACCTCAAACTCTACTATAGAGCTATAGTAATAAAAACAGCTTGGTACTGGTATGAAAACTGACATACGGACCAATGGAATCGAATTGAAGACCCTAACATTAATCCATGCACATATGAACACCTGGTTTTTGACAAAGGAGCCAAAACTATACAATGGAAAAAAGAAAGTACCTTCAACAAATGGTGCTGGCATAACTGGATGTCAATATGTAAAAGATTACAAATAGATACATATCTGTCACCATGCACAAAACTCAAGTCCAAGTAGATCAAAGACCTGAACATATATCCAGTTACACTAAACTTAATAGAAAAGAAAGTAGGAAGCACTCTTGAACGCATTGGCACCGAAGACCATTTCCTAAATAAAACACCAACAGCATAGACCCTGAGCACAACAATTAATAAATGGGACCTCTCGAAACTGAGAAGCTTTTGCAGGGCAAAAGACAGTCAATAAGACAAAAAGACAGCCAACAGAATGGAAAAAGATCTTCACCAACCCCACATCTGACAGAGGATTGATCTCCACTGTATATAAAGAACTTAAAAAACTAGACATCAAAATACTGAACAGTCCAATTAAAAAATGGGCTAAAGAGCTAAACAGAGAATTCACAAAACAAGAATCACAAATGGCTGAAAGACATTTAAAGAAATGCTCAACATCCTTAATCATCAGAGAGCCAGATCACATAGCAGCAGGGCAAAACCTTGAGCTCTTATGATGTGAGGCAATTGAGAGCCTCAGGCTCCAGGAAACAGGGGTCTCTAAGCTGGCAGGCCAAAGATGGTTGGTACAGACAGACTAGGAATGCTAAAAGCCGAATGGGATGGAGTCAGCAGCCAAAGCCATGCAACTTCTTTTTATTGGCAGCAAAAAAAATGCATGACTCTTTTAAGAAATGGCTTCCTACAGAGACAGAGATACAGAAGACACACACACACTCACACAGAGAGGGGGGGCATTTCTTCACGAATGGAATAAATATAAAGAGACACCAGAGTCAGCCCTGAAATTTTGAAAATTTCAAGGAAGCTTTGAACATGGGTCAGTAATATGGATCAACAGATAAAGAGACTTGTGACAAGCCTGACAACCCAAGTTCAATTCCTAGGACTCACAAAGAAGGAAATAAACAGCTTTCTGTCTCCTCTGTCGCCACGGTGCCCGTGAAAAAGCTTGTGGTGAAGGGGGGCAAAAAAAGAAGCAGGTTTTGAAGTTCACCTTTGATTGCACCCACCCTGTAGAAGATGGAATCATGGATGCTGCCAATTTCGAGCAGTTCCTCCAGGAGAGAATCAAGGTGAATGGGAAAGCTGGGAATCTTGGCAGAGGGGTTGTGACCATCGAACGGAGCAAGAGCAAGATCACTGTCACTTCCGAGGTGCCTTTCTCCAAAAGGTATTTGAAATATCTCACAAAAAAAAATATTTGAAGAACAATCTCCGAGACTGGCTGTGTGTTGTTGCCAACAGCAAAGAGAGCTATGAGCTGCATTACTTCCAGATCAACCACGACGAAGAGGAGGAGGAGGGTCAAGACACATTGGTCTGGAATATTTTGTATTAATTCATAAATAAAATTTAGGAACAAAAACAATAGGAGAGAAACAGCTTCTGTTGTCTGACCTCCACAAATGTGCAGTGCATCCTTGCTTCTTTGCATTGCCACCAAATAAACCAATGGAATTTAAAAGAACTGAACACGAACATAGGGCAGATTAGTAAAGAATGAAGTGTCCTTCAGTAGAATGTCTATTTAGTCCCATTAACATTAATTAGACATTAATTTGATAATCTTATGGCACACACAAAATTAATTCCAGTAGATGAAATCCTTAATTTAGATGTCATTCATCCACTTCTAAAAGACAACAGAGTGGGTTGTTTTCTAGAGGGCAGGATCTGAAACAAGCTGCAGGAGCTCAGGTCCTAAATGCTGATCCTGGGACTTGGGCTACTGACTAGAAAAAAGCACCATGTGGGATTTAACAGTGCTTCAATTAGCATAAGAGATATACATTAAAGTGAGTTTTTGGTTCTAAATTTAAATAATGTTTCAAATCAAACAAGAACACATAAATGATCTATTAAAAACAAAATGTGAACAGGCATTTTACAGAAAAGGAAAATTAACGGATCCATAGAAAAGGAAAACATGCTTTTTCTGATTAATAGTCAGAGAAAAGGAAGTTGATATTATAACAATATATATTTTACTAGCCCGTGCTTGATAAGAATTCTAAAATCTGACAGTATTGAATATTGAAAAGGGTGTCTGTCAAAATGAAATAACATGAACCAGTGTAGGTTTTATGATCTTAGACCCATTTTGCAAAATGTGCTCTCTCTGTCTCCTTCTTTCTCTGTGTAATTATGGCTGTGTTGTATGTATGTGGGTAGGAGCATGCATGTGTGTGTATTGTGTTTGTATAATGTATGCTTCCCATGCACCTGAGTGTAAGGGTATAATACCTCTGTCTGTCTCCCTCAATTGCCTTGAGAGAGAGTCTTTCATTGAGTTGATTTTAAACAGGCTGATTTGTCTAGCCTGGCTTGCCAATGAGCTCTCAGGATCTGCCTGTCTCTGCCACTAGTGCCAGGATGACAGGAAAATTCAGAGTGTCATGCTTGCAGTCCATTTACCCAGTGAGCCATCTCCCCAGCCCTGGCTTAGAGTCTTATAATACTGACTTATGCGAGTTGATATAAATTAGTAGAATATGTATTTAGTTAACATTGAACTTTTAGCTATACCAGCTGGAGTAATTCTGTATGGAAATTGAGATAAGGCTTCCACATACCCCCCTTTCTCTTGTTCTCTGTTTTGCTACTGGAAAAATGAGGGTTCCATTTTGGGGTTCTCACTTTAAATAATAATAATAATAATAATAATAATAATAATAATAATAGACTCAGAAGGAAGTTCATGGAGAATTTAATGGAGATTGAGAAAAACAAAAACAAATAAGACTGGCTACCTCAAAATCCTGGCAGCTGCAAATGAATGAAGATGGGTAAGAATTGTGTTTTTTAAGTTAGTTAGGGAGGTAAGAGAATACCTAGAGTGTTAGAAAGAACCTGCTTAGACATAAGAAGTCATGGCTTTTAGTTCAGAGATCATCTAATTCCAGGCTCTGAGTCTCAGGATAAAGGAATGCTGTTGGGTCATGTGGTCAAAAATAGAAAAAGACACAGCTTATTAAGAAAGAAAGACACTTCCTGGAATGGAAGTGGGTTGTGAGTCAAAGATGGAGCCCTCAAAAGCACCCTCAAAAGGACTGTACATAGTGTTTTACAGGACCTTTACAGTAAGTGCCTCTTCCATTTGTATCTCCTGGAATTTTTCAGATATACACTTTTCCTTTAACAATGCCCACTTAAGGAAGTCCCATCAGTCTTCCTTGGCAAAATACCTTTCTTCTCCATGTTAATGTTAATGTTCACTCCACTCCTTCACAGCTGCTTTCGTGAAGAGGTGTGTTATGAGAATCTCCAGAGGAAAATAACACTTGGTCTTATAATTCCATGATCTGTCAAATTCTTTTCTTCTAAATCCTTGGTTCAAAGTGAGGAAAACGTGGAGATGCTCCTGTCCATCCGAAAAATATAATTCTTGAGACTGTGTCCTATATCCATTAAAAAGAAAAGGAATAAACATTATAAAATACAAAGTATATTCATGGCAACTTGATAGATATTTTGAAATAATTCACAAATGTTACCGGGCACATTTTAATATACTATATAGCTAGCATTTTTTTATTGTTAAGTTCTCAACTTGGTTCATTCAGAAGTGCTACCCAAGAGAATAAATGTATTCATCAGGGTTCTCTAAAGGAACAAAACTGATAGAATAATTTTAATTAATTTATATAGAAAAGAGGATTAGAGTGCCCAATAGGCTGTGGTCTGGTGAGTCCAAAAATGTCTGTATTGTGATGGAATGTCCAAAAACGCAATAGTTGTTCAGTCCACAAGTTTGAATGTGTCAGCTGGGCGTCAGTCTATGTTGAAATGCTGAAGAAGTAGGCTTTAATACTAGGAAAGAAATGTCTCAGCAACAGGATCGATGGACTTGACAGTGAGAATGCTGGCAAGCAGAAAGCAAAAGACCTCCTTCTTCTGTGCCCTTTGAATAGGTTGCCATAAGACGATATGACTCAGAGTTAGGCTGAATCTTCTGACCTCAAATGATCTTGGCTTAAGGTGGGTGTTCCCACCTCAAATGATACAGTGAGACTAAGATCTTGTATAAGGAACTTTATTGTGATGGTTATTCTTGGTTGTCATTTGATGACTGCAGGAATCAACTAAAATCCCAAGTATCTGATCACATATGCTAGAGATCTTTGTCTCATATGTAAGAAAAGTTAAAACAAGGCTTAGAGAGAAACTTGAAGACGATTTTGTAAGCATTTGAGAGAAGAAAAAGAAAACAAACAAACAAACAAAGCAAAAATGAAACAAAGCAAAGCAAAAACCAAGCAATCAGAAAAGGCAAATTTGAAGTGATTTTTGAAGCCAAGTGGCAGGAATTTGAAGATCAAAAGCCATGGTTTTGAATTAGAGGCAAGAAAGTGATCAGATTAAAGCAATGGGGGTTTGCAAGCAGCTCTGTGTGTATAGAGTTGGTGATAGAGTGAGTTCAGAGTTCAGAAAGAAAGTGTGAAAATTTCCAAAGTACTAGAATAAGCCAGTGTCAGATTTGGATTGGAATCTGAAAAAGAGAGAAGAGATTTAAAAAAGAAACCCCCACTCATGTTTAAGGAGTGGTAACAACTGAAGCAGGAAGACTCAGCAGTGAGATCATAAGCAACTGCATCGAGAAAGGGCTTCTGGGTTGTGCAATTACACATCTTATTAAGTGGAGAGTTAAGCCTTCCTTGTTAAAAGTATTTTCATGTATATCATGTTTGTGGAAGTTTCTGTGTCAGAGAGCTCTCTGGGGATCTGTTTCCTGTTTCAGGTGACTAAAGGTGCATTTAGATTAATTGTTTAAAAAAGAGGACAGGATTATATTTTTGCAATCTTACAATCTTTGGTTACTGTGGAATGTCAAATCTCTAGGAACTGGGGCTGGGGTAAGGACTTAGTTGGTAGGACATCCAGATTAAGTTGAGAACCCGAGTTTGAGCCCCAAGGCTCATGTAGAAGAAAAGGACCAAATTGCTAGTATCCTTTGGTGTTCACACACATGCTATGGAACACATGCTTCTCCCAGAGAAAATAAACAGATAAAATGTTAAAAGAAAAATGAACATCATGACTCTAAACAGTGTTGGACATCAGAGCATTGTTAATTTTAAGTGAATACAGAAATAACATAACAAAGGTGCTAAGGAGTGTTTTTTTGTAATATGATGCAGTTTATGCTATTTTCTATATTAATAAAATCTAGTCATTTTAAATTTAGAAGCTGTATTCATTAAATTAAATATGAAAGCATTAAAAAGATATCTAATCTCGACACCTAGAGATTATTGTTAGTAGCATCCAAAGATATATATATATATATATATATATATATATATATATATATATATATATATTGGTTTTCTTATACATGTATTTGATTTCATGGTTTCATTATCACATTATTCAAGCAACTAATGAGAACAGGAAGCAGAAAAGGTCCATGGCAGCAGTTCTGAGACTGTCCATGCTGGAGGAAGGGATGCCAGGAGCAAGCTCTGATCCTGTTTCTGCGTTGTCTACTACATGAGCTGTCTAAAGGAGCCTTGTTCTCTCTCTCTCTCTCTCTCTCTCTCTCTCTCTCTCTCTCTCTCTCTCTCTCTAGATATATGAATCCAAAATAAACCCACCTTATGTGGTCTATGAATTTAATTCTCTGAATTTTACAGACAGGGACCCTTGGCTCTGAAGGCTTTGGTGGCCAAGAGCTGAGAAGACTTCTTTGTTTTTCAAGACA
This sequence comes from Peromyscus leucopus, assembly GCF_004664715.2. Classification (NCBI taxonomy): domain Eukaryota; kingdom Metazoa; phylum Chordata; class Mammalia; order Rodentia; family Cricetidae; genus Peromyscus; species Peromyscus leucopus. Next base: position 71,855,030 of record NC_051076.1, on the reverse strand, counting down.
TCTGAAGATTCCTTAATCACAACCTTCAGTTTAAATACCTCTATCTGGCATCTATTAGAAGCTATATCCTCTGAACAATCAACAAATATGGCTAGAGGGCACCTTTTGTTGTGTGAATGTGCACATACACACGTGTGAGTGCAGTCACATATGTCACAGGTAAGTGTCAAGGTCAGAGTACAACTTTATCTGTGAGTCCTAGCCTTCCATGTCAGGGATTGAGTCTCACTGCTGTTTTTCCTCAGCACACACAAAACCAGCCAGCTTACAAACTTCTCCTGTCTCCACCTCCCTTCTGGGGAGAAGAAAACTGGAATGCAGATGCTAAGAATACTAAGTAACTATCTTTGATCTTTGAAGTGGGGTCTCGGGATTACAATCTCAGGTACTCACATTACAGTTTTCACTCACTCAGCCATCCCCAAGCCCAGGCTGACAGCTTTCAAATGCACAGTACCAGCCAGAATATCTTACCGAAGGTCAGGATAATTTCTGTTGCTGGGAGCGTTTGCACTCTCCAAGTAAAAATCAACTCTGTTGGGATCTGTTCCCCTCTCTCAGATATAAAGTCTCTACTGTTATATTCAAAATGCTGAGCATACAAATAAAGGAGAAAAGTGGCACAGTTCACATAATGCACCAAACTAATTTCATTCCAGGGTGAATTGAATTGGAAAAAACTCATTTTCTTAAGAAAACTTTGTATCTCATAAAGCCTTTATGTGCTAGAGAGGAATCCGCCTTTGCCCTGAGCAGCCACTCAAGCCTTATCCCTGTTAAAAAAAGAAGGGGGAGAAAAGAGAAAAAAAAAACAAAAAACATTTTGTTGCCTCCCCCAACAAAATGCAAAAGCATCGACATGCAAATTTGCTCTTGTCTCTGGAATGATCAGCTGTCTTCTCCAGCAAGCCCTCACTCACCAGCTTTTCTGTAGCCTCTGCCTGTGCCTCTCAACTTGCCTCACTCAGCCAAGTCCCCTCTCACTTACTTGATGCTACTGCAGACAAATAGTGAGTTAGCTTCAGGGGAGGAAGTCATATAATGTGGTGATCTCCAGGAAAGAGGATTCCTGTATCTCAGATTCTATAGGAAGCTGTTCTTTGTGGCATAGGATGTCACTTGCATAGGTAATGACGTGTTGCTAAAAGTGAACAGTGTCCTATTTTGTCTCTGACAGACCAGTCTTTTCTCTTCCCACCACAGAAAAAGGACTTCTTCATTCGTATATATGACAGCTGAAGATGCTTGTACAGCTGAGTTTTCTTCTCCTCAGTTGTTAAATATTCAAGATATTCATTATGCAGCCAGATAATATGAGATCAGTGGGGACCTTTGCAGGAGCTTATATTATCATTATTAATATTAATCACATGAGGCACCATCATCTTCCTACTTTGCAAACCCAAATGTCAATCGAGGAAATAGAGGAAATTTCATTTTTTCTTCCTCACAGGGGTAAGAGGGATAAACTTTAGAAGAAAAAAGAAAGATATTTCTTTTTTTAAAAAAAAATTTCAAATAATGAAGGGCATCTGGAGGCATCCTTCCAAATTCTCCCACTACAGAAAACAATTTAAAAGGTGTGAAAATACAAGTTTTAGAAGTGGATGCATTTTCTTTCCCATTTAAAACAGGGTAGAAATGGAAGAAGAGGTGAGCTGAAGAGCAAAGCTTCTTCCCAGGCCTGTGGGAGAGTGTGTACTCTGGGCATGACTTCTCTCTGGTCATAGCATGACCATGGAATACTTTACTGAAGAGAAGTTAATTTCAGCTCTAGAGCCATGGCAAGGAAGTAAATAACACAGCATAATGTTGTCTAGGTCTACAGGAAGGGGAAGTGAGAGGGAGTAGACAGAAGGTGACAGTGCCTTCACCTGGGGCCTAGCCATCGCCATAATTCCCACAACCATCCTGACACCTTCAAGAAATCTTTGGAAAGCCTGGCATATGAAGGAAGAATGAGGTTGACAAAAGAAAAGAAACAAGTGGCCCGATAGCAGCAGTTTGAATTGAGAGGAAGGTTGGGGGAAGAGTGGGATCCTGCAAAAGAGAGATCTTTAGTCCAAGAAAACAGGAAGCTCTCTCCACCTCCCATCTATGGTGATTATAGAAAAAAGAGAGGGAAGGAGGGAGGTGATGGAAAAGGTTCCTATTTAAAGCAGAAGAGGAAACATGGCTCAGCAGGGAAGAGCCCATACTGCTCTTGCCAAGGACCAGAGTTGGGCTTCAGGGGATCTGAGATGCCTCCTTCTGGCCACCACAGGCCACTCAACCCTACACACATACACACACACACACACACACACACACACACACACACACACACACACACACACAATTATAGAGAATTACAAAAAAAAATGAAAAAACACAATTTCCAAGTAAGGCCTGAGGCTGAACACTATTATGAGTGACCAAAGAGTTTTGAGAAAAAGAATGACATGTAATTGACAGACATCTCTCATGGCTGCAGTTATTTTGTGGTTGATAACATGATGGGGACAAAAATCAAGAGAAACAAATTACTTTCGTGTCAGGAACTTTCATGGTTTAACCTGAACGAAGGAGCTTCACAGAATGGAGTGGGCCAGACTGATTGGAAGTAAAGAAGTAAATCAGGGACTCTATGCGAGTGTCCATGAGCTCGTCTTTCACCCGGGGCAGGGACGGAGGTTTCTGATGGTGATATGTTGGTCCATTATCTGCAGTCAGTAGACATTAGTTAACATATCCCTGCGGAAAGTGACAGAATTGCCATATGAAGCACCTCCCACTACCCTGTACTGCTTTGCGAAGATAGATTTAATGTCATTACTGTCTCAACTGATCAAATCTAGCTAAGTTATACAGTACTGCTAAGCAATCCAAATCTCTTGCACATTCAACCCAACTGAAAACAGTAACCATGTCCCTTGTACAGAATAAGAGTGATCTTTCTAGTGCATCACTCAATCATGTATGTGCTCACATGTATTTGAGCTCCAGCATCTGCCATGCATATACAGATGCTGGAGCTCAACACTTTTGTCATTCATTAACAGCATAGCACAGTGGGCAACAGCCACATTTCCTTGATATGACACAGAGGTCCCTCTTGTTTCACTGGCCTGTCTTCTATGTGTCCCGTTTTATGTGACTATATTACCACACACATTGACTTCTGGGGTACAAGACTTTGTAGTAGCTCACGTGAGACCTTCACTAGTCTCATTTTATTTCTAGAAACTTACGCATGACTTTTCATGAAGAATTATCTTCTTTGTCCCATTCGAACTTCAAATTTTAGCTGCTCCAAGAAGACATCTCTCCCCATAGCCAGAGACTGTGGTTGCTAAGGTTCCAGTCTCAGAAACCCGTGCATGTACAGAAAATGGAGATTAAATAAACCAGAAATGATGAAGTTGGTGGAAATACAGAAATAGAATATTAATGGCTGCAATTCTCTAAAATGCTCTATTCACGTTAGTTATTGTAGATCTATTGCCTGCACCATCAATGCTCACCTCCTCACATCTGTTTCAGGAGCCCTTTGCCATTTCACTATGCACACAAACGGATAATTTCATCCTTCCTGTGTGTCCTGATGGTTACTTATCACTCTCAACTCAACACAGTGTAGACTTATCTGGAGTATATGTGTAGGTATTCCCATCAGAATACTGACAAAATCATTATCAGGGAGTTACCCTGGATACTGATAGGGATATGTACTGATAAATTATGTTCTGATCAAATAAGAGCTAAGTGTACATTTTGGGTTCAAGACTTTTAAAAATTACTTTGCATAAAATATATTTTAATTATGTCATGATTGGAATTAAATTGATATTATAGTCACAAAAATTCAACCTATGATTGATACTTTATTGAGAATGAACTGGTTTTAATTTTCATTGTGATAACTAAAATAATTCTGTATGTCCCCTAAATAATTCTCATTTATTTTCTACCTCAAATGTCAGGATTTTTAGCTTTTTCTATTTCCATTTTTAAAGGCATAATTGGTGTGTGGTGTGTGTGTGTGTGTGTGTGTGTGTGTGTGTGTGAATGCAGGTGCATGCATACCATGACATGTATGTAGAAGTCAGTCTGTTCTACTGGTATTGAGGCAGGTCTTTCTGCTATACCATGTATTCCAGGCTAGCTGTCCTGGGAACTTCTTGGAGTTCCTCTTACATTTGCCTCCTAATTTGTAGGAGTGGTGCAGGATGCTTGCCTCCTCATCTATCTTTTTGAAGTGAGTTCCAAAAGTTATGTGCATATCTTGGCATTTCATCTTCACCTTTTCTATTGTTTTTGTTTTGTTTCTCTAAATTTTCTCATTTGATCAGTTATTACTGTATGCATGTGCACACTCGTAAGTGTGTAGGGGAATGTGTATGGTGGTGCATTCCTGGAGCTCAGTACACATTTTTGGAGAATGGCTTCTCTCCTTCCAATATGTGGGTCCCAAGGATGAAGCTCAGTCATCAGACTGGCACAGAAAGTGCCTGTGCCTATAGATCCATTTCCCTGCCCCCTTTCTGTTTCATAAGTAATCATTTATAATCATCATTGTTTCGTGTCTCCTAAACCCTGATTACACCTAGGTTTCTTTGAGGTTCTGATGGATTTTGTAACAAGATAAATGGCACCTATATATTGCTGGTGTCCTTATCTCTAATTTCCTTGGTTACTCTTTCCCTATCGCTGTGCCGATTTCTGAATTCAGATTGCATTGCATTCACAGTTTTAAAATTCTTCTAAATTAAATTTATAATTGTACATGTTTCCAAAAATGGGCAGTGAGGCTGGAGAGATGACTTAGGGATAAGATCACCTGCTGCTCTTGCAGTGGACCTGGATGTGGTTCCTAGGTATCACATGATGGCCTGTAAGTTCAGATCTAGAGGATCTTATACCTTTCTGGCTCTAAGCCTTTGCACATATGTGGTTCACATATATATAGGCCATGCATATAAACACAAATAAAATGAACAAAATTTAAATATAATTTGGGAGAGAAAGAAAATATGTCTCTCCCAACTGTTTCTCCAGTCTCTTTCCAGAGTCGGACCATTTTTTGAAAGATTTAATTATATCCCCACACACAGTCTATGTTTTGTAAAGAGAACTCCACAGCTTTCACAATTTACAAGTGTGAGCAACCTGCAACCTACAGGCTATATGCAGCCTAAGATATGTATAATTGGGGTCTGAGCTAAAATCACAAACTCACCTAAAACACCATGAGTATTTTGTGATCTATTTTGTGAGATTTGGTTAAATGGTTCTTGAGTGTGTAGTATGTAGGTGACCTTGTGAGCAGCAATGGCAATAAGATGGATATTCCTGTAGAGTTAATTTCTTAATGTATGTTTCATGCATGTTCCTCACTATCTTTACATTTGTGGGCAATTCTCTTCTCTCTGACTCCACATTTTTTAACACACAACCACTATGCATAGTTACTATCTTACATTCTTATTCTTTGATTTTTACAAATCTTTTGTTGAAAACAATTCTTCATATAATGTCTAGAAACTCAGTCAAAAAAGTGTTTGCAATGAAAGTCATGGGATTTTGAGTTAAATTCCCAGCACTCACATACAAAGCTGGGTGGGCCTGATAGTCCAGCAGAATCAGTCAGCACAAGTTTCATTAAGAAACTCTGTGATTAACAACACATGATCTTGACAGGCAGCCTGCACACACATCCACATATAGATAAAACCACACACACACACACACACACACACACACACACACACACACACACACACACATTCAAAGACTTACCTGTAAGATAATTTTCTGAAAGTGGTACTACAGGTTGAAAGGATATGTGCAGTTAAATTGTATTTACAATTTTACACTGACCTCCAAACATACTGCAATCATTTGTTCAGTACCAGCCCATTAGGCATTTGTGTTCCTAACATTTGAAAATTAGTTTTTATACTTTTTATTAATTTTGGAAGTACATATATATATTGTTAGCATTACTTTTCATTTTTGTTATGTAACTGGTTGTAGTAATATATTTACATCCCATGTAAATGAGCTAATCTTGCTATGAATTATTTACTGTACTAGTTGGCAGCATAAGCCTGGGAGACAAGGGCCTAAAAATGAGGCAGACTAAAATGTTATGCAATAGAAACTTTATTAAGATCACCAGACAATTTATATGCTGAGAGTTAAGAAAAATCACATGAGAAAATGCATAGTCCCACGGACATGTCACACATGGCAAAAACAGGTTCATCCAAAGAGGCACATGAATAACAACAGCTGAAGTCAACTCACTCTTAGCTGCTATACCTGGGAGCTATGGTGGTATTCTAACTGTACTGAAATGTGATTTTAATTGTATGTTAATAAATAAAGTTGCCCAGGGGTCAGAGCTATTAGAGCCATATCAAGAACGTGGCGGTGGTGGTGCACACCTTTAATCCCAGCGCTTGGTAGACAGAGTTAGGTAGATCTCTGTGTGTTCAGGGATACAGCCAGCATTGGAGACATACGCCTTTAAGACCTGGAGGGCTGTACTTACAGGCAGTGACGAGGCAGTCATGTGTTTGGGTTTACAACCAATGAGAAGGCAGAACAGAAAGACTATGTAAAGACATACACACAGGAAGTAGCTCTCTTTCGGGGAAGTAGGAGCACCGCAGGAAGGGTAAGGTTTTAGGTCTGAGCTCTGACCTCTCGGCTTTCTCCTTTACATTGGTTCTGTGTTTCTTATTTAATAAGACTGTTGGTTACATCTACAGGAAGCAGCACAAAAACACATTCCGTGAATAATTCTGCATTTTCAAGAAACTGAGGTCACAAGACACTTGTCTTCTTTTCTTAGAGTTTTCTCACAAAGACTCAGAATTGTCACATGACTCCATTCTTGAACTGTTCTGACAATGAATGATTGACATTGATTTAATGAATTTCCTTAACTCTTCAATCAATAAATTAACTTTGCAAAATGATTTTTTTTATATTTAATTATGTTTTGGTCTGTCTGGGAGTGGGTATGTGCAGGTGAAGCCATATCTGTGTTCTCCATGGTACACATGAAGGCCAGAAGAAGACTTCATATCCCTTGGAGCTGCAGTTACAGGCACTACTGAGCAGCCTAAGATGGGTGCTGGGAACCAAATGCCAACCTTCTGTAAGAGCAATTGTGCTAATATCTGTTTAGTCATTCTTCCATTATTCCCTTATTTCTCTGAGAAATTTTAAGGCCCTTTTTCATCCTCCACAGAATACCCAAAATAATTTTCGATTAATTGTACTTTCACTTGGATAACATTGAGTCTTTTTAGGATCAGACAAGCTCTTCCTCTTCCCCTTCTCCTCCTCCTCCTCGTGTTCCTCCTCTTCTTCTTCTTCTTCCTCCTCCTCCTCCTCTTCTTCTTCTCTTTCTTTTCTTCTTCTTTTTCCTCCTCTTTTTTCTATTTGGGATATTTTATTTAGCTCATCATTTTGTCTGACAGTTATTCACTGATTTTTTTTATGAAAGCCTTTTCATATTTCTGAGATTAAATTTAATTATAACATGTCAGCCTTCCCTTTACTCCCTCCATACATTCTAATATATTCACTCTTTATTCTCCCATTTTGTTTTTATTAGACATTAGTATAATTTTTGGTGCTGTTATTTCCATTTAAGGTTGCTATGTGATAATAGATTTTATAATTGGAGGAACTGTAAACAGTCTTAGAGATTTTAATAAGGTTTTGCATAACTCTATGTTCTATTCCTTGACCTTCTCTTTTAAGTTTTAACCTTTGCTTCTTTCCAAAAATTACAGGATGGATTTTAGCAGTGTCATTTGTCCAGAGCTAAGACTACTATACAGTAAAGAGTGGTCAACTCTTCTCAATCAAAGTGGCCTTCAGGCAATGCTGCAAACGGGAAGCAAAAGCATGATGATAAGAATATTACTAATCAACGACAAATTTATTTTCTCTTTCTACAAGTCACCTCTTCCAAAAAAAAATTTAAATTTTACACAATTCCCCACTGACTGTTGTACAATGAATGTGCACTTCTTCCTCTCAGAATCCTCTCTTCTCTTTCTTTCTCATCTCTCTTTCTTTTCATTATTATTATTATTATTATTATTATTATTATTATTTTCTGAGGGAGAGAGAGGGAGGTGGTCATGAAACATGAAGTTCAGTTGGTTGTTAGACAGGTAAAGAGAACCATGGAGAAGTTTGAGGAAGGAAAAATATGATTACAATCTTTTCTTATTTTACGTGTATTGCATATCTTTTTAAAAATTGTCTATCTGGAAGATGGAGGGATGGATCAGTGCTATAATGTGACTATTGCTCTTTCAGGGGTCTTTAGTTTGGGTTCCAGCATAATTTCCTGTACCTTCTTCTTCTGGAAATCCATTGCTAATTCTGCCTTCTGTGGGCACCTACAGTCTCGTGTGTGTGTGTGTGTGTGTGTGTGTGTGTGTGTGTGTATGTATCTGTGTCTGTGTGTCTGTGTCTGTGTCTGTGTGTGCGTGTGAGCACACACACATTTCTAATTGGAAAACTCTTTAGAAAAGTTTATTTTTTTAACAAAATTATCACCCTGGATTTATTTCCATTACAACAATTGCGAGGTAATATTTTTCTCTGCTTCATGTCAGTGTTAACTAATTTCTGTTTGTTTTCAAACCACAGTCATTAATAATGAGAGGGAAGGCCTGCATTGAGAAAGAAAGATGGTAAAGTTAGCCTTTATTTGAATACAAAATGTGTTTTTAGGGAACGAATCTTCAAGGTGGCTCTCACTCCTGGAACAGGAAGAACTCTAGCTTTCTGCATTTCCCAGGCTCCTTCTCCCTATTGTGCTTTTCTTGTTGCAGTTTTAGAAACTGTCCAAGTTTCTAATTTATTACTATCTTTGTTAGCATTTTATAATTGAAATTGCCAACACCTCCTTTAATACAATACCCAAATTCTTTCATAATAATTGTCCAATCAACCCATTGATTTAATAGAATAATGATTTCTTTTAATGAGTATCATCTTCATTTATTTTAATAAAGGCCACAAGTTTGTTTTATCTTAAAATAAAAAGAGTCATATTTTTGAATTTTATTGCAAACTTTGAGTTGACAATTACTATTTGTTTTCTCATTCTTTCCCTTTGGGTATATATTCTGTCTTCTGAGGATAGAGCTAAGGTTTCATCAGCTCTAGTATTTTTATACCCAAGATTCTACTGCCCCTTTGTCTTGCTGAATACTTTTGCATTTTAAAAAAAGAGTGTCATCACTGCATATTTGAACATCTTATGATCTTACATTTATATTATCTTCATTGGAGAAAAACTCATTTATCTTCTCATTACTTTTCTTTCAACTATTATTAAAACTAAACATCCACTGAATCTTGAATAATCCTTTGTGGGATATTAACATGCAATTCATTAATTTGGAAAAGAGAGAGATAGGCTGGAAAGAGAAAATATGACAACTTTTTCAGAACCACAAAAGGAGAAATGCGGTTGATGAGATGCTCAGTTGGTAAAGGTGTCTGCCACCAAGTTCTGCATTTTGAGTTCCATCTCATGTGTCCAATAGTGGAGGGAAACAAACAAGGGTACAAATTGTCCTCTGACCTCTACAGATCTGTTGTAGAACATAAGTAACCCCCATAAATAATCAATGTAAATTTTGTTAAAATATTTGAAGATGACAAAACTCATGAGATTTGAATTGAGATGTTCTGAGTTTAGTACTGTATTAATTAAAGTTTATATTGCTGTGAAGAGACACTATAACCACTGCTATTCTTACAAAGGAAAAAAATTAAATGGGCTGGCTTGTTTACAGTTCAGAGGTTTAGTCCATTTACCATCATGGCAGGAAACAAGGCAGCATGAAGCATACATGTTTCTAGAGAAGGAGCTAAGAGTTACTACATCTGGACTCACAGGCAACAGGAAGTAGTCTGAGACACTGGGAGTGGTTTGAGCATATATGAGACTTCAAGGCCTGTGGTGATATTTTATTTGTGCTTTAATAAATTAAGTTTGCCTGGAGGTCAGAGTTAATAGCAAGCCATTTTAAGGTAAACACAAAAGTCAGGCAATGGTAGCACATGCCCTTAATCTGATGACTTAGTAGGCAAGGTCTTTGTGTATTCAAGGTCATACTTGGGAACAGAGCCAAGCATGGTGACACACACCTTTAATCCCATAGAGACCTAGAGGTCCGTACAGACAGGCAGTAGCAAGGAAGTGAGGTAGCTGTGCTAAGAGCCAATGAGAGGGCAGAACAGCAAGGCAATAAAGGCACAGGTGTGGGGCACACATGATCTACAAAGATGGTGCTGGGAGGAAGTCAGACCAAGCTGTTTATGCAGAAATTAGATTCAAATGTTGCTGAGAGAAAGTTAACTCAAGTTGTTTAGCAGATATTAGTTACAAATGGTGCCAAGAGGAAGTTAGATCAAATTGTTTATGCTGAGATAAGATACTTCTATTAGGAGATGATGTCAGTGCATAAACAACTCGTAAACAAGAAAATGAGTATAAGGTGACCTTTAAAACAATTGGTTGGTTCCTTCACCCCTCTGAGAATTTTGAGGTTTTTTGCTATAAAAGAGGCCTACTGCCTAACAATAAATGAATTCTTTCTTGACTTGACTCCCTGCTGCATTTGAGTGTCTCCAGGTAAGAGGAAGACTGGGGAATGGGCAAGTGGTGCACTTACCTTTCCTCAGTTCCAGGCCACATCTTCAGAGGTGACCTAAGTTCCTGGTGGGGTAAGACCCCACACATAGGTAGACAGGAAGTAGCTCACTTTTTTGGGAGCTGCAGAGCTGGTATGGTAAGGTGGTTGGTGGCTCTCACTATTTCCCTGATCTCTAAGGCTTTTACCTGTATATTTGGTTCCATGGTTTTTATTTAATAAGACCACTAAATTCATCTACAAAGGCCTGCCTCCATAGTGACACACTTCCTCCATCAATGCTATACCCACTCCAACAAAGCCATACCTCCTAATAGTGCCACTCCCTTTGTGGGCCATTTTTTTCAAACTGATCATTCAACTCCTGCCCCACAAAGTCTTGTAGCCATATCATAATGCAAAAATGTATTCAATTCATCCCATAGCCTATAACAGTCTCAAACTTATATAAAGCCTAAAGTTCAAAGTCTTCTGAGATTCATGCAATCTCTTAATTGTAATCCATTATAAAATCAAATTAAAAAAGTAGAATAATCACATACTTCCAACATATAATGGCATAAGATATACATAACCATTCTAAAATAGAGCATAATCAGGAAATACTGGACCAAATTAAGTCCAAAAATCAGCTGAGCAAACTCCAGATTCTGTATCTCCATGTCTGAGGTCAAAGTGCTCTTCAGATCTCCTACCCATTTCAGCTTTGTTGACTGTAACACACCTCTTTCCTTTGTTCTGGTTCCACTCCCTGTTACCCGCTCTCCCAGGCAGGTATTCCACAATTCAGCCATCTTCAACATCTTAGAGTCTCAAAGGCAATCCAGGCTTCACATTCATAGCTTTATGCAATTACTTCTCTTGGCCTCTGGTCAGAAACACCCTTAAAACATGCCTTGCCTCAGAAGTTTCCCTTAATCAAGGAAGAATACTCCATATCCTCTCTCTTCTGTCCTTGACTCTAAAGCAAGAACCAGATAGCCAAAGGTGCCTTGTTCTGCTACTTGCTTAGGTTGGAATATTTTCATAAAATATTGCTTAATTTAGGCCATAAAACCTTTTTTTTTTTTTTTTTGAGCTCTGTGACACTTCTATAATTTCTGGATTCTGGTTTTGGGCCATGTCCTCAGAGCTCCAAGCCAGATTAAAAAAAAAAAAAAAAAACAACTGGTGAATCTGGCTATACTATCAGTGGACCAGAAATAACCAGAAGATTATGGGATGTCTTCTTGTGCCCTGGTTGAAGGAATTTGTGGTCTCATCAGTCCTCCTTCATCCCCAGTAGAGTACCTCAGCACTAGAATCCAGCAACCAGGCAAATTGGAGGAGGCCCACACCTTGGCACTCTCAACAGGGTTCCAAAGACTAGGCTGTACAACACAATGAAGGATAGGACACTGGGGGCAGATTTAGAATTCAGATAGGCCCATTGTGGGGACATAAGGAAATACAAAGGTTGTGGAAGGGGGCAACTAATACAGCCTCCTATCCATTAAGTTCCTTTGGTCAGACTGGTGAAACCCCTGGATGACACCAATTCTTACCGTCACCTGCTGTTTGTTTTATGTCTTGTCTTATGTTTCTGAACTATCTTTGTGTATTATGGCTCAGAGTGGGCAGCATGGAGCCACAGAGCCTACAACTGAGTATTGTTGGTGCACCCCTGCCTCTTGCCTGGATGTGACAAGTTCACATATAGACACCTGTGGACTGTTTCTTTCTTTTTTTTTTTCCACAATGTGAATTTCACTATCATGGTAATCCTTATATATCTAGAACATTTATCTCCTTTTGTAAACTAAAATTCATGTAAGCTTCAGGAAGTTGAAAAATGTCATAAGGCTTAGATCCATCAGACATAGGTCAAATGGAAAAGTTCCAAATGTAAAGTTTTCCTTTAAATTCCTAAATTTGAATTTTTGTCCCTAGTCTTTATTTGTCTCAGTGTATTTCCACTTGGTTGACATCCAGGGAGCACCTGCAAACTGCAAGCTGTTGAGCTCTGGATTTGATGAAAGCTGATGTGAACCAGTCCAGTCGATGTAATTGCTTCTTCTCTCTTCACCTGCATTATCCAGCTAATCAGATGCTTCTGACAAATGCCCCTTTGCCCAGCCTTTGACTAGCCTTTCAGACATCCTGGGCCATGTTAATCGACACTCCAGTTTCAGCTGGATGTAGTTACAGAAGAGAATATGTTGTATCTTGTGCTCTTTCCCCTCCATTAACAGGCCTAAAATGCTAAGTCAAAAGGAAACTTTCTGACACAGGGGACAAAATGTCTACCTATAAGGCCAATTGGCATACCAGAAAAAAAATGGGTTCTTGTTTCTCAGTAGGTATTCATTAACTAAAATAGTTCTACAATATGCTAGGATAGTTGGACTGTGTTCTGCAGAGCAAAGAGATATTATCAATCACATGGTCTTTTCCATTATGCTTTCTGTTAATTACTATTGATTGTTGGCTCTTGCATCCATTGATACAATATCTAAGTGATAATTCCTATGTGGATATCATTAAACTTTTGTTATTAAATTTAAATGTAAACTAGTACCCATCATAGAAGCAGGGCTTTGACCCAGGATACAACTTATTGGGGGAATGTTGGATCCTTAGTTATCCTTTTACTCCCCACTTACCCAAAGACCGGATAACTTTCTTCAATTCTAGGAGCTGTGGTTCTTCAAAATCACAACAAAGCCCCATGGGAAAATAGGGTGGCCTGTGGATTTTATCCATATAAATGCCACAAACATATATTTCAGAGCCACACAGCTAGAAAGTTTCAGGGTGATGATCTTGACCAAATTAAATTTTGGTTAGTATTTAACATTTTAATAAAAGTTTGCTTAATTTGGCCAAAGTGATTGAACAGGTTTTTCTCTGGTGAATTTCAGGATTAACACTTGATCAGCTTGGTCCTTTTCATTATAAATCTTCACTAGTGTTAACACTAATAACCATGCAAAAGAGTCTATACTAGGATGTTTTGATATTTTCTCTGCCAAGGGAATTAATCCAACATTTTCAATTTAGACACAGGCAGAATTTTCTGATAAGGGGAAAAAACAGCCATAAGCTTCACCAAAGTATCATAAGTACTATCTCTAGGCAATATACTAAAATTCTTCTCCTCTGAAACCTCTTAAAACAGCCTGACATAGTTCAAATTATCCTTAACATCACTCTCTTCCATGCTCCTACAAGTAAGACACATTAAACAGTGATTAAAGTATTCCATTGATTTCCTAACCCAAAGTACCAAAAGTCCAGATTCCTCCAAACAAAACATGGTCAGGCCTATCACAGAAATACTTTAATCCCTGCTACTAACTTCTGTCTCAGTTAGGGTTTCTATTGCTGTGAAGAGACACCAAGACCATGATAACTCTTATAAAGAAAAACGTTTAATTTTGGTGGCTTGCTTAAAGTTCAGAGGTTTAGTCCATTATCATCATGGTGAAAAGTACGGCAGCATGCAGGCAGGCATGGTGCTTGAGAAGGTGCCGAGAGTTCTTGCATATTGACTCACAGATAACAGGAAGTAGTCTGAGACACTGGCCATGGCTTGAGCATTTGTGAGACCTCAAAGCCCATCTCCACAGTGATACAGCTCCTTCAACAAGGCCATACCCACTCAAACAAAGCCACACCTCCTAATAGTGCCACTCCCTTAGGGGGCCATTTTCTTTTAAACTACCACAAGTACATTACTACAATTAATATGGTGAATATTTTTCTTTCTTGTTCATTTTTTTTTTCAAACAGGATCCCATGTATTTCAGGCCAGGTTTAAACTAACTATGTGGCTAAGAATGACTTTAAATTCCTCATCATTCTGCTTCTACCCCCCAACCTTCTAGGCTTGCAACATGTGATAACATGCCAAAAAATACAGAAATGTGAGTGTGTATGTGTGTGTATGTGTGTGTGTGTGTGTGTGTGTGTGTGTGTGTGTCTGTGTAGCCAGAGGTTTCCTGTCCCATAGTTGCTCTCAAATAATTATTCAGAAGCTTAATGTTAATTACAAAGTCTTGGCCAAAAGCTCAGGCTTATTACTAATTATCTCTTACCACTAAACCCATTTTTAGTAATCTTTGTGGTGCCTCAAGGCTTATTGCTTTTACTTCTATGTCATTTTCCATGTCTGACTCATTCTTTGGCTGGCTGGTGACTCCTCTGACTCTGCCCTCTCTCATCCCATCATTCTCAGTTTGGTTTTCCTGCCTAACTTTATGCTGTTCAGCTATTGTCCAATCAGTTTGTTTATTAAACCAATTATAGTGACATATTCACTATATTCACACATTTCACACAGTATACAGAAGGATTCCATAGTGTGTGTGTATGTGTGTGTATGTGTGTGTGTGTGTGTGTGTGTGTGTGTGTGTGCATATTTGTGTTTAAGTTTGGCCTCTGAGGATGGAAACCTTAGAGGGTACTGAGTAGGTAAGCCAGGCTTAGAGAGCAGTGGAGAAGAAGGTCAGGGAATCAGAGACCTAAGGGGAGAGCCATATTCAAAATACACAATTCTGGAAGGAAATAAATAGCATTCTATGAAATTCAATAAATAATGAATATTGGTGAAATTATTAAGGCCATTCCACGTTATTAAAAGGAAGATTTATTTAGTGGATAACTTACAAATGAAGGGATAGGTAGGTTGCGGGGTCTGGGGAAGGTGTATTGCAGTCCAGTGGTGTTCTCTGGAGCTCTGCTCAGTCAACCTCCACTGTCAAGGGTCCAGGAACAGAGAGAGCATGCTGGCCCATCCAGATCTCAGGTCTCTCGGTGCCTCCCTTGGACCCACCTTGCAGGTGTGACAGTTGCCGAAGCCTCAATAGGGGTTGGAACTTCCAGATCAAAGCTGGAATGGCTACCCACTACAAATGAAAGCCTTCATTTACAAACTTTTGTTCAAAAAATGAGAATATGAGTTTCCAGGCAACAACAAAAATTGAATATATCTACCCCATTATTTATTTATTTATCTGATTATTAAAACAAAGATTCCATTTTTCTGGAAAATTTTTCAGTGAAGTAATTTCTCCACATTAATTAACATGGAAGACGCGTGCATGTTGGTTTGGTACCATAGACCAGTATTCCTAGCATATGGGAATTGGAGGCAGAAGGATCATGAGTTTGCAGCCATCCTTGGCTATATAGCCCAGGATGCATGAGAACTTGTCTCAGAAAACAAAAAAGCAATTATTCACCCAGTTGACTGGATTCAGTTTCATTTGCCTTTTGGGATGAAAAACTAAAGCAGAACGTGTGAAAGTTCAATTTCTTTCTTTCTTTTTCTTGTTTATGATTGCTCAAGACCCAGCCTATAAAATAATGTACTTGGTTTACTAAAAGAGATTTCTCCTCTTCCCCTCAAGTGAACTAACGACTTACACACAGTAAGATATTTAAATGATACTGAATAGTGTTTTGAGAATTGACAAAAACATGCTCCTTCTTCTGATACCACGTTCAACAACAACTGATTTAGAATTTTTCTGAAACAAATGCCTAAAATGAAGATTAACAAAGCACTATGCATATACAATACAAACTTATTGTGTAGGTAAAAGTTTAAATTTCCATCACAGTTTGGTGAAGCTACTAAAACATACCAAACATTGATTGACAACATGGTACCTCAAATAAAGGTAAATTGTAGCTTAGTTAGTAGAGTGCTTGCTTAGCATGCACAAGGCTCCCAGTTCAGCCTTCAGTCCTATAAAAGGGGAAGTGGTTGAAGGTTCTAACACTTGGTATGTGAAGGGAGGAGGCTCAGAAGTTCCAAGCTTTTCCCCAGTACACAGCAAGTTTGAGGTCAAGAAGAGATACATAAGTTCCTGTGTCAAAATCAATCAACGTAACACAGGATATAAAGTCAAATAATTCATATCGTGCAGTGTCAATGCAGGCACAAGCCTCATTCTCTGACCTAGGTAAACAAGGTGCAAACAGCAAACTGGCTACCAGGATCAGCATATCTTTTCCTGCAACCTTAATCTCCTAACATCAACTTTATTTTAAGCATGGATTTAATTTGTACTTTCAAAATGCATGCCAAAAATTGCCCACAAGAGAAAAAATATGCCAACCATTCAATTACTATATCACATACTTTGCCAGAGTATTTTCTTCCCTTGCGCAAAATGTTTAGGAGTTAAGTAATTTGAAGACACTGGGTAAAGAGGAGCTCAAGAAAGCAACCACTGACATGCCTGACATATTTAAGAGCACATTTATATGTTCAAATTTGTCAAGAATTCTAGAATTCAAAAGTCAGTTGGCTGCCAAATAATTTCTACACAGAACTTCAGAACAGGGTCTAATTTTGCATCTTTAAAAACCTTAAATTTTCATTTCTAACACTGACAGAGGGGAATTGCTAATGACCTTGTTGGACATGGAAGTCTCATACTAGTTGATCATAAATACTTTGAGGTTAGAGATATATTGACTTGGATTCCTGTTCTAGAAATTATTAACCAGAACATTTTTAGACAAGTTTCTGAACACCCCCAAACATCACTGTTCTTACTTATGGAATAGGGGGAAATGGCAGCACTCTCCCCTAGTCTATGTACAGGGTTCTTTCTTCTTCACCGCCCTCTTCTCCTCATCTTCCTTTTTTAATCTTCATATCCCCCCCGAATCCTTCTTCCTCTCTTCTCTTTCTCCTCCTCCTCTATATTTTTCTTTCTTCTGCTGCTCTTAAAAAAAGAACAATGAAAAATCCTGTGGAGAAACCAATACAAGCTTATTGTTAAATGAGTTGAATGGATTGGAACAGACAACTTATGACAATCTGGGTCAGAGGGTATGAAAAGATAGAAGTCAGAAATCTCACAATAAACACTCACCAATGCATCCAAACAGCATAAAATGTCCTGAACCTACATACACAAAATTTCACTCCCTCAGATAAAAATGTTACAGAACCTTTTAAAAAAAATCTAACAATTTAAAATAGTAGCACACAAATAAAAGTGGTAACGTCATTAACAAAAATCTACAAATCACCTCAATGCTGTCTTCCTGGAGGAGAACATAGAAGTATGAAATCACCTAAAAACACGCAAGGATGGACAGCTCAAAAGGAGCAAGCAACACACACACACACACACACACACACACACACACACACACACACACAGAATCTCTAAATCTATATTTTATTTTTACTTTCTGTGTATTGATGTTTTAGCTGTCTGTGTACCATGTGTGTGCAATGCCTGAGGAGACCAGAAGAGGGTACTGAACTTATAGACAGTTGTGACATGCCATGTGGAGAATGGAAATCTAATTCAGCTCCTCTGGAAGAGTAGCTAGTGCTCTTAAAGGCTGAGTCACCTCTCCAGCTCCTTCCTCTGAGCCCCTGCATTTTGTGGTGTGTGTGTGTGTGTGTGTGTGTGTGTGTGTGTGTGTGTGTGTGTGTGTGTGGTGTGTATGTGCATGTTTGCCTTTTTTAAAGAAAGGGAAACATATGAAGTGAAAGGAAAAGAATGGAAAAGGAAGGAACAGTATAAGTTGTATTTCTAAACTAAAGGTAGATCAAAAGATCCCCAAATATACCATTTCTAATATAGGAATTATATTAGTGGTGATTTTCATATGCTGAATTGTTTTCAAGGATCCTTGCATACATATGTAACCCAATGACATTACAGAATATAAAATCAGAGAACACCCACTGAGTCCTAATCTGATTCCATATGTTCCTTAAGTGTCATATTACCTTGAGTAAGTCTCTAACCACAAGGAAACTGAATTCTCTTCCATAATATGATAAAACTTCTTATATGAACTGTTGAGAAATCTAAATGAGTTTCAGTGTTTATAATAGTTAACTGAATGTCTGGTGTGTACCTGGTGAGTATAAATGTAGATTGCATTCTCATTATAAAATCTATAATGTTATTTAACACTCAGATATTAGAAAGAGTGTGTTATTATCAAATTATTTATAATGAAAAACTAAGTTTAAAAAGGCCAAGACTGTAGCGTTAAGACCAGTATGTAATTCCAGGACTTTGTCTAGCACAGCTGCTTTTCTTTCAGAAAAGCTCATACTGTGAGTGACTTACCTCTATTCAGACTCTATTTAGACCAGCACACTTGATGTGAAGGAAGATGAAAGAAAGTACTCTGGTCTCATTTCCTTGACTTCAGTGAATGCTGCAACAACCACCACCACAACAAAACAACTTAGGTGATTAGGACTTTATTTCACCTCATAGCTCCAGCCCACAGCTCACCATTGTAGGGAAATGAAGGCGGTAGATCTTGAGACACCTCCTCACACATACAAGCTCAGCTGGCTCTCTCTAATCTTCTACAGGTGAAGATTCAGCCTGAGGGATCTGCACCTCCTGCTTTCAGGCTGTGTCTTCACATTCGACAAACATATGCCAAGTAGTTTTCCACTGACATGCCCACAGACAAGCTTGATCTAGACAATCCTTCACTGAGACTCACTTTTCAAGTGATTTTTATATTGTATTAAATTGACAATTAAAATTATTGCAGAATCATATAGATCTTTGTGAATATTATTGCAGATATTGGAATATTGAATATCCAGTGTTTCATAGTGGTGTCTTCCTTTGCTAATACCTTGCCATTTCCTAGCATACTTCCCCTGCTTCTAAAATTCAAAGTTTCAACCTAAAAATTCAAAATAAAACTTCTTTTGTCCTACACATAACACATACCAATGTATTTTTTTTTTTTTTTTTTTTTTTTTTTTTGGTTTCTCGAGACAGGGTTTCTCTGTGTAGCTTTGCGCCTTTCCTGGAACTCACTTGGTAGCCCAGGCTGGCCTCGAACTCACAAAGATCCGCCTGCCTCTGCCTCCCGAGTGCTGGGATTAAAGGCGTGCACCACCACCGCCCGGCTCACCAATGTATTTTTGTTATTGTTTATTTTTTTCCATCTTTCTTTTATTGAAAATAGATTGTTTTCATACAATATATTCTGTTTATAGTTTATAGTTTCCTCTCTCCCAACTCCTCAAACTCCTCATTTTTGTACACGAGTACAAAAAACTTGTCATGCAAACACATAGAAAAAAATTGTTTGGATCTTTTGTAATAATAATTCCTTAAATTCTGAAATTAGGTAAAAATAAAATTCTGTGTGTGTGTTTGTATACATTCAGGGACATGTGTTTGTGCGCGCGCACGCGCGCGCGTGTGTGTGTGTGTGTGTGTGTGTGTGTGTGTGCACATGAGCACACGCAGGACCTTTCTTCTTCTTGTGCTCTGCATGTAATCTTGGCCCTAGGAAAGTTAACTGAAGTGATACAGAGAGTGCATGAGAACAACTCCCATCCATCACTCTGAGCAATATTTCCAATGTGTGTGTGTGTGTGTGTGTGTGTGTGTGTGTGTGTGTGTGTAAAATTTCAGTAACAGTGAAGGCTATTCTCCTTTTTCTTGCTTCATGATCAATGCTTCCACTCAACTAAAGCTTTTATTTTATGTGGTAAGTTACAGGAGGCTTCATTGCTTATTCATGTAGTTTTTTTAGGGATAAAATATTCAATTCAGTAATGCAACTCTATTGTTTCAGGCTGTCTTAGTTACTGTCTTATTGCTATGATAAAATACCCTGACAAGAGCAAGTTAAAGGAGAAAGAATTTGTTCTGTTTCACAGCTCTAGGAAGATAGAGCCTAGCATGGTTGGGAATATACAGCATTACAAAGGCAAAGGCATGGTGGAAGGAGCAGAGGCTGGCTGGTAACATTAACTCCAGAAATAGGGTGTAAGCAGGGAGTTGGGCCAGGTTTTAAAACTTCAATAACCTGGTGACTTATATTCTTCTTAAACATTGCCACAAATTCTTAAACAAATGTTCAAACACATGAGCCAATATGGAATATTTCATATTAAGACCACAACATCAATGGGAAGGGAGGGTAATTAGTAGTATTTGATCCTTGGCTATCTGTTATCATTTTATCAGACTAGGAATCATGACAATCTATGGACTAGTGAATGCCTATCTTTGATCAGCAGCCAACAAGAGTTACCACAGGAGAACATTTATGGGATCTAATGTTGCAATAACAGGGACAGAATAGGAGGGTGTTTCATGGTTGATTTAAAAAGTGAGCCATGTCATATGACAAGGTTGTTTTCATGGATAACAACAATCTTTATCAAATGAACATTGTGTTTGTACCCATTACCTCGACTTAGGATACAAAAATTGAACAAGCAGGAAGTTTTCTGAGAGTGAAGTCTTCAAGGATAAGTAAAAATGCCCTGAAAACAGCACCATGAATGTAGAGGTGGAGACAGAGACAAGAAATGAGATTTACCTGATAAGCTGATCCACAAAGATAGGGCAGTAAGGCACAATGATTATGTTCAAGTCATTCTTTCTGATGCAGTTTACCATTCTTCTCCTCCAACTTGCTTGGAAATGGTGACAATTTTACCTCTTCAGAATTGTCCACATAGCTTGGAAGGTCTCTACATTAGATAGAGCAACCGTTGACATTTTAGCAGCAAAACTTTTTTCCTCTCTAATTTCTCAGGTGCACAATTAAAGAAAAAAGTATTTGTAAGATGAGTCCTCTTCTGAGTTCCAACTATATTTGATTTAGATGTTGCAAGTTGAGCTTTCTCTATTTGGTTAATATTGAAGAAAGCTTTGGATTTAGAGTTGATACTGCCATGGAATAAGATGTAAGAGTGCAGTGGATGCATTTTGTCTGTGAGAAAGTGTGAGTCTAGGGGGAGGGTGGATCAAGCTTACTGCAGTTAACATGTTCACCATTCTTGGACACACATATATGCACTGTTCATACCTTCTGGGAACATCAGAATATGAGCTTATTTTGAAACTGGATCTTCACAGAGGTGATTTAAAAAGCATCAGGAAGTGAACACCCACTTGAGGGTAGGCCACAAGTCCAAGGAGGTGGCCTTGTTGGTGATGAAAGCAGAGACAGTGCACTGGTGGACCCAGACAGGAGCAATGCCTCCACCAGTGGAAACATGGAAAAGGATGGTGAAGCCCAACAGCTGTAAGTTGTTTCTTTTCTGAGCCTCAGGAAAAAAAAAATATCTTGCAGACAGCTCATGTGAAAACTGATGATTTCCAGAACTGAGAAGTAATTCAACTTATATTGCTTTTTGTCACCATGGTTGTTATTTGTCACTTTGGTATTCCAAACTAACAAATGACTACAATGAAAGGGAAAAATATATCAGGAATTAATTTATATACTGTGAAATTATTCACATTGAGATATGCTTTTCTCAAAGATAATCTTTGAGAAAAATGCTTAAAATGTAATTATTAATCCAAAGCAGAAAACTGGAAATTTGATATATTAAGCTTATGTTTGCTTATTAAGCTATGCATTAGCCAGTGTTTGTTCAATTAGAGGAGTTTAAATTATGTCTAACTGTCAGGTGTTTGTTTCTACTTTGGTTGTAAGTCTCTCAAGCAAGTGTTTCTGGTTGAAAATAATGAGGGATAAGTAGTAATGTTTAAAATCTAGGGTAAATGAGACAGCTCAGTGGATAAAGGCACTTGCTGCCAAGTTTGAAGACCTCAGTCCAATCCCTAGTACCCAAATGGTAGAAGGAGAGAAAATATTTCCCAACATAATTTTTTGACCTCCATACAAGTGTGGTGACACATACATGCTTGTGTGCACACATATACCTCCAAATCCATGTTAACAGATAAATAAATAAAATGAAAATATAACTTGATACTTCAAATTTCATGTAAATGAAAACTCTTGGTCAAATTATAGCCAAGAGGGACTGGAGAGATGGCTCAGTGGTTAAGACCACTGACTGCTCTTCCAGATGACCCAGGTTCAATTCTCAGAACCCACATAGAAGCTCACAGCTGTCTGTAATTCTGGCTTTAGGAGACCTGATACTAATGGCAAAACACTGAAGTACCTAAAATAAAAATATAATGTTAAATTACAGCCATGACTAGTATAATAAATTGTTATTATAAACAAGTAATCAAATCATATTAAATAATACTGCAATATCTCCAAAAACTTTCTGATCACAGACTTCACTTTCATAGTTAGTGATGAGTTGAGCTGACTGATTTGTCATAGAAGGTCCTAAACTCCTGGACATGAGCAGAAACATCAGAAATGTCAATATAGTAGCTATACATTATAATACTAATGTTTCTGGGCAGGGAACAGAGCTTAGCTAGTGGAATATTTGCCTGGATTTGTGGGGCTCTGGGTTCATTCCTTAGCATCAGAGTTACACTATCAGTCTCTGTCTAAAAAATTAGAATTAATTTTATAAACTCCTAGTTCTTTCCTAGAAGTTAACACTTCTGACATCAGCTTGGATTAAACTAAAGGCCTTAGATATTTGAATAAATCTCAATTTGCTGTATTATATTATATTATGTGCAATTCAAGAGGACTTACATATATATGGCTTAAATATTTTTCCAGCACTAAATTCTTAAACATAGTTGTGACATAGTCATTTCCTTGAGTCTCTTTTTTATTTGTTGCTTTTGCACAGCTGTGATGAAAAGAAACTTGAGAAAACAACTTAAAGGGACAAAATTTTGATTTTAATTCCATCTCTGAGAGTTCATTTCATGGCACCTTGACTCTGTTTTACAGGGCCTATGGGGAAGAAGAATATAAAAGTATTGGGAGTGTGCTTCAGGCACTGTTCACAGCATGGCTATCAGTAAGCATAGAACAAAGGGTCAGGGGGATGGGACACCCCAGTCTTTTTCCCATTGATCCACTTCCTTCTGCACAGCTCTACTGAATAAAGTTCCAAGAGACTTCAAGAACACTGTCACCAGTTAGAGACCAGGCATCCATCACTCATGAGATTAGGACACACCATTTTCAAATGATGTTTGTTTTTCGGAGATTTTCATATGATATGAACATGAAATAACAAAACATATGGAAATAAAGTTTTATATTTCCAGTGATAGGTACTTAAATTAGAAGAGCTGTTCTGCCACAGAAATAATGTAAAGAATATCAACAATAATATTTATCCAAGAATAGGCACTATAAAAAGGAACAGACAAAATTCCATACTCTTAGCTTGGATTTTGATTACTGAGCCATCTTTCATGAAAGACAAAGTTAAGAATATATAATGTGAACTTACATAGATAGATAAATGATATGTAGATAATATGATAGCTAGAACCTTGGGTCTGTGGTGTCTACATTTGTTTCAGAATAATTTTAAATTTTCTCAAAAAATCTTGGTATTTTCTTCTTTGTAAAGCTAAGTCCATCTTATGATATTTCCACTTCTATTACAAGAACAAAATAATGATCTTAATTATAGGGCTGCATTCCTGTACTGCTTCTCTCTCTGAGTTCAGAGTGATAGTGGCAACTTTCAAAAATTTTAATAATTTATTAACTTATTGAGAATTTGATACAAAGTATTTTGGTCATATTCACCCTACACTCCTCTGAATAATTCCACCAGATGCACCTATTACATCCCATCCCTTCAAAGTTTTCCAATTTCCTGTTCTTTCTTCTTTAAAAATTAACCTATAAAGTCAAATTTGTGCTGGGGCCTTTAGGGTGTGGGACAATCCACTAGAACATGGCTCATGGTTGACTAACCAGGAACCAACTCAATACTGACTCTCTCCCTAAAAGCCACCCATTGTCAATAGCTCCTCAGCTAGGCATGGGACCTTGTGCAAGCCTGCTCCCTTCAAGCTGAAATGTTGGCTAGCTTTATCTCATGCAGGTCTTGGGTAGGGAACCATAGCTTCTGAGAATATAAGAGCAACAGCCCTATCATGCCCCCAAGAGCTTCATGTCTAAGGAGAAAAAGGCAAAAGACACAATTGTGTGATAAGACAATGTGAATACACACAGTTAGAAAACCTTTGTGGAGAATACACAGCAAGGCTGATGACATTCCTGGTCATTTTGCAGTCCAGGAATGTTGGGTTTGGAGAAATAAGTGTTGACCAGCTAAAGCACTCTGAAGTCTATTTAACTGAATTTCCACAAACTTTCAGGAGTGAACACTGGATTGAAAAGCCACACTTTTAAACTGATGTGCAAGGAGGCAGATTGTGTTTTCAGAGAATCCCTTTGAAGGTACCTTTAATTACCACAGCACACAGAGTTCTTATTTATGCAGAAGACAGATAGAAGGTCCACACTGTATTTGACCAGGCATGTAGGCTTAGAGACTCAGAGCATTTAAAAGATATCAAAGGAAAGGCAGAGATGTATAGGCATCACTCATCCATGTCATACTCCAGGTCTGCACACAAAATAATCAGATACAAAAAACATAAGAGAGTTCAATGCCTAAAATTGCATATATAAAACATACATGCCTGTTAAAGGATTTCCTTTAACTAATGACAAATTAATGATAGTGAGTTTATGTTTATCATAGAAACATTAACATTTAGTAAATTTCCTTGACCAAAATTTCAAATTTCTTTCCCCATTCCTCGTTACTTCTTTCCCTCGTTCCACCCCTCCCTTCCTCCTTCTTTCCCCCTCTCCCTCCTTCCCTCTCCCTTCCCTTTCTATTTCTTTCTCTCCCATGTCTGGACATAAGCATTGCATGGTGTGCTCATGGATGTCAGAGGACAAGTGCCAGGAGTCAGTCCTAGCTTCCACCTTGTTGGGGTAGGGGCTCTCTTATTTCTACTGTAACACTGTATATTCCAGTGTACTCCAGGCTATCTGCCCTGTGAACTTTCAGGTGATTCTCTTGTCTCTGCCACCTACCTCACCTTAGGAGTGCTGAGATTACAAATGCATGCCACCATATCTAGCCTTTCATATGGACTCTGAGGCTTGAATCTAAGTTATTCCGCTTGCACATCCAGGATCTTCCCCTGATGTGCCCTCTTCCTGCCTACCCCCATATTTGTTTTATGCATAAATAGTGAAGATTGTGCTATGGACAATTTTATTTAATATTAGATAGCAACATATACCTACAGCAATGGATTCAAATTTTTCTTATAAACTTGTCATGAAGAAACCCACAGACCCTAAGGAAAGGATCTCATTGAGAAAAACATAGGCCCACAGCCTTGGCTAAGCTCATGACTGGAAACCAGTAACAGCTGGCCATTTCACATTCGTGTACTGCCTTCAAGGTAACTCCATTCCTTGGGAAAGCTCTCCCACTTGATAGCACATAGAGGAAGCAAGTTTCCTTCATGAATCCTATGCAATTTGTAGCTTTAAGGACAAAAACTAATAATTGTCATATTAAAAATATATACAAATAGGGCTGAAATTTTTTCATGGTGAATATGATACTTGCCTTTTAAGGATGAAGACTTCAGTTCCATCACCAGAAACCTTATCAAAGGCCATATATAGTAGCTTGTGCTTGAAACCTCAGCACAGCTGAGACAGAGACAGGCAGATCCCGGGGCGGTCAGGCGGCCATCTTAGTTTATTCTGCAGGCTGCAGTCCAGTGGGAGAACTAGTGTCCAAGAACGCAGTGGATAGGTTCCTGAAGAAGGGTACCCAAGCACTAAGGGTGATCTCTGACCTGTGTTTGTATCCATACAACATGCATGTACACGCACACGTGCACACACACAATGATTCCCCATCTTATTCTAGTGCTATCATATCTTATTTTGTTATACTTTATTATTTCTAAAACATACAGCTGATACTTTTTGGAAGATAATTATTTTTTTCAGACACATGCTAATATGGTTTACATAATTAAGTTGTTATATAACACATACACTTGGAATAGATTTATTTTAGCGTACGAGCAAAGTAAAGCGGTTAATAAATATAAAACACACATAGGAAAAGGCATCATTTCAAAATTAGCAAAGGTTGTCAACTCAGTGTAAGTGTATTATAAAGTTAAAGCAATCAGTTCTAAAAGTCATTAGGTAAAATTAATATCCACCTGAAGCATTTACATTACACCAGAAATGAGAAATAAGCTGTGTGACATAGTATAGCTGCATAGATCTCATCATCGTTAATGTATGATGCCTGTAGACAACTGCTGTGCAGAGAGTGTCTGAAATACACGTGATTCTTAGGGGTTTATTGTCCAAAATAAATGAATAATTTATAAGAATCAGGAAAAATAATTAACTGAAAAGCTGTCAGTAGTTTTATACAGGTAATTCAGAAAGAGAGAAGCCAAATAATCAAGAAACATCTGAAAAGACGTCCAACTTCAAAAGTAATCAGGTAAATATCTGAGAAAGTGATAACAGGTGCCTCCCCTTTGTATCTGCAATGATTACTACACAAACCCATTATGACAAGATGGTAGAGCAGCATGCACTACTGTAGGAATACAAATTTATGCAACCATTTTCTAAAGAAATTTGGCAACATGAAGTAAAAGTGAACATATCCGTCTTCTTTGAAGCATGTTATTATTATTTTTTGGTTGTGAGCCTTACCTTTAGTGACTGAGCCATGTCTCTAACTCATAAGTATTTCTCCGTTACACATAAACCACAAAGACTTTCTCACTCAGACTCAGATGCAAAGAATATTCTAATTTGCTTACATTAAAAAAAATACATGTGGTACAGCACATCATGAAGAAAGGAGTATAAGAAGATAAATATTAGGGGATGGAGACGGCCTAAATATAGGTAATATACATGAGATATGAAAGAAGATATAAAGCTAATCATTTTTCTATTTCTAATTCTGTTCTGTACCTTTTGGGTTAGGTGGTGGATAAGTGCAGAAAAATTCATTCAGTATTGAGAATTTAAAATTAAATGTGATGCCCCACATCTTCTGATCCACAGGCATATTCTAATTTTGTGGAAGTTCATTGAGTTGTATAGATTTTCAGGTCCATTTAATTTTAGTATATTGTGTTTTAATTTATATTAATTCTTTAAAATAATAACATATATAAAATTAGGAACAAATAGTATTCCCATAATTTAAATGCTAAAAAGAAAGTCTGAGAATATTTAAAAACCTCAATCAGAAGAGAATGAATACATACAGTATGATATTATGATGCAAAATATAGAATACTATGCAGCATTAGTAAAATAAAGCCTGTAGCTCAATATGAATAATTGTCACATGTATTTATCACAGGAAAATAAAAGTAAGTCAGTTAATGATTAAATATATCATTTATTTTTAAAAAGAAAATATTTAAGTAAAATATTTGTATTACTTTGGTAGTGGAAATTCAGCAAAATATCTTTACATGTGTATAAGATTATTAGAAAGTTTTAAAAATAGGACACTTTGAAGAAATAGAAAGATGAATGAGCTTAGGGTGGGGTGCTCCTAAGTAAGTTGTATTCAAGTGTAACATTAAATTTTAAAAATTTATGAAGAGACTAAGGCTGTTTCTCTCAGAATCTAATCTGCCTATTTAGACAAGTCATGCTGATAGTTTCTTTGGTACCCTTTCCAGGGTTTGTGTGCACACATGTAATTAGATGCCGACACAGAAACATTGCAGGCACACATGGCACCTCCCTGCCAACCCCAATCTTCAACTGGATGTGATCCTTGTTTTCTTTGATTCCCAGATAAATTAGTGCACTTCTCACTCTCTGGCCATCAAAGATCCTTCTCATCTTGTCTCTCTTTTCCATCTCCATGGATGCCCTTGTTTGTGAAGTGGAATTGCTAGCCTTGAGTGAAATACCATTAGAAAAGTGTCAGTCAGATGGAGGATGGAATGTTGTGAAAAGCATCCTACATGATTTATCACACATTTTCATGGGATAAAGCAATCAATCTGGTGTCTCAATGTTGTTTCTGCAACAACTATCATGTGTGTCCATTGCAGTGAGACAGTAGAGCAGCAGACACTGTTGGATGAAAAAAAACTTATGGACCATTTAGTTGAACTTTGTGTGTCTGTTTTATGATAGCACTCTCCCTTTCTTTCCTTTTCCTCCTCCCCCAGCTCCATCTCCTAGATCACTTGTCAGTACAATACAAAGTTTTAGGCTCTACTTTCGGGGGTAACCAGATAGAAAAATAATAGGGAGGATTTGACAATCTAGAGCTACTGGTTTCAGGCTACCTAAAATTCATTTCCTCACTCAGGCCTTCAACTCCTGCCTATTAGGGCATGTGAAGCGATTTCCTGAAATAGAGCCTTCCATCTTGCTATCCACAAAGAGTGCTGAGGATGATTTTACTTTCCAAATTTAGGCTTGGAGGCTTTAAACTTTATATGCAAATGTGAGAGCATTAACATGTCTTCTAGAACACAGTACCCAGATTTGAATTCTTTCAGAGAGCACTTTAGAAGCTGTGGGATTGACTATCACCTTCAGAATTTGAAGCGGATCTGAGATTGTCCCTCACCATTGGAGTCTACAAATTGCCAATAGGTTGAAGGAGCAGAAGTGTGTAAGGTATCCAGAGCTGAAACTCAATAGAAAAGACCATGAAAGTAATGCTATCAAGTTCTGTGGAGCCATGCTCCAGTGGTGCAACAATCCCTGTTGAGAAATACACACTGTCTTTGAAAGACAGAGAGTGAAGCTACCAGGAGAGAAATGAGGTGTCAAGGCACTGCTGTAGACCTCTTCCTCAGGAAAGTCACCCTGAATCTGGTTACTGATGTAATAGTTCAGAAAAGATCTTCTGGCTTCTTCTTTTCTCTATTTTCCCTTAGAGCCATCTTGGAAAAATGGAGAGAGATACTAGAATGAGCACGGTGATATGGTATCATTTTTGTAGACAATAACAATGTTGGAAGTCTCCTTAGCCTTGTTCATCATGCAGTCTTGAGTTGTGTTTATGCTTTAGTTTACCCAGGAATGAGGTCATTTATTAATGTAGTAGGAAAACCCAAATGTTCCCTGGGGAAACATTTAAGGAAAAATAATTACGTGAATGGAAAAGAGGAAAAAATGAAGTGGAATGTAGCAGAGCACCACACACACACACACACACACACACACACACACACACACACACTTTTACACCAACAATTGTGATTTTTTTCCTTATTTAATAGTATATATGTGCATTTGTGTGTGTATGAATATAGACAAGCACGTATGTTCCTCTTAAGAACAAGAGAATTTGGATCCCCTGGAGCTGAGTTAGAAAGGTTTGTGAACCATCTAATATGGGTGCTGGAAACAAAATTATGTTCCTTGAAAAAAGCAACAAGTACTCTTAACTGCTGAAATATCTCTCCTGCCCATGGTCCACAACCTATTTTCATTTTAATGCTGTCATTTAAACATACACTTTATTAGCAATAGCACATTTAAGTCAAAATTTGAAATTTAGTGCAATCATTACCTAAAATATGCTAATTTAAAATTATTATAGAAAGTGTTTCAAGTATATCAAAAGTAAAGTCATTATTGACTCTCTGCAATCCCTTTGCCTTCTTCAAAGAAACAGTATTAATTTGGTGAACACACTCTTTGTAAAAAAATAAAAAAAGAAAGAATACAACTATAAAAATTATGTTAAGCCGGGCGGTGGTGGCGCACGCCTTTAATCCCAGCACTCGGGAGGCAGAGCCAGGCGGATCTCTGTGAGTTCGAGGCCAGCCTGGGCTACCAAGTGAGTCCCAGAAAAGGCGCAAAGCTACACAGAGAAACCCTGTCTCGAAAAAAAAAAAAAAAAATCAAAAAAAAAAATTATGTTAAATATATTTGTTTCATTTAGTAGTGAAAATGTCATTATTTTCAAATACATATTGCTATGAATTACTTTATGCTAGTAATTATATAATTATATACAATCATAATATTGTCTTGTGGTCTTAACCTAGAATTTTACTACATAGTCTGAATTTTCTTTGATTGTTGGCACACACACACACACAAAATCCTTCATAACAGGAATGACCTACCTTTTTGTGAACTGTTTATCAATGGGATTATATATACCACCAAGAATTACAACCAAGTAATCAAGAATCTTGGTTATCATCTAGAGTCATAAAAATAGAAAAACCAAGTTGATACTCACAGAGATACTTCGTTTGTACCAGCTAGCCTTTATTGATATTAGTGATAGCCACACTACCAGAAGAGAAAAGGAATAATCAGTCCTACTTAGCTGTAAACAATATATGCTACAATATATGCCTACTGATTCAATAGTGTAACAAAAGTTATGGAAGTAGGCAAGTACTTCATGAGTAAACCTAAGCTATGCTCCAAGAGATGGAAACTATTTCTGTTACTATTAACAGGGTCAGGAAGTTGTGGTTATGGAGGTTAGCATCTCCAGAGAAGAACTTAACACTATTATTCTGCTAAATGGGCTTAGTATTTAGTATTAAAATGATATCTGATGGCTTATTTCTATATCCATAAAACAGTACTCATTAGAGTATCTTCTTGCTGTAGATGACAATTAAACAGAGACCCTCAACTAGTATATGTCTAGACAATAAGAGATGATGAAGAATTCAGTCCTCAATGAGAGGAACATATCATAGCATACCTGTTAAGGTACAGGGACCTTTATGAAAAAAGGGGGTAGAATGATTGTAAGACCCAGAGGTGGAGGATGATGTCAAGAAAATAGTGTCTTACAGACAGGATAGGGTATTTGTTCATATGATCTCACAGAAATTATGACAGCATGCACAAGAACTATTCAAGCTCAAGCTTGAGAACATCCCAGCTTGGAAATGTGAGGGGTAAACATTTCAAAACTAACTAAGGAGATATTTGCATTTGAGAGCTTCTGGAAGAAAGAGAGGTTCAGACCCTACTCCTGATAATAATTGACAAATATAGTTAGCCTGGCTCAGACAAGAAAAAAAAGAAGAAAAATGCACACAATTAGGCAGGTAGGGAAGTGAGGGTGGAGGTAGGCAGGTAGGGAAGTGAGGGTGGAGGTAATAGATATGGGAGAAATTGGGTTGTGTGAATATGATCAAAATGTTTATGAAATTACCAAAGTATTCATGAAATATTATTAGAAATATTGACTTGATATCATTTAAGGCCAAAGATAGGGTTAGGCTCACAAATCCCTGCTTTCCTTGTACCCTGACTTTTAATCAATACACAGGATTCTTAAAAGTTTCTATGTCCTAGTCATCAAAGATTTACTATCAGATGGCTTCCATCAGGGCTCAGGGCCCTAGAATTCATCACAATGTGAGAAATAAAATAATAGAATTGAAAATATCAATATGATATGTGAGATACTTTGTATTTAGTTAAACCAAACAAACTGCTTTGTCATCAAAAGTCTATTTTGATCATTCTAAAAACAGATAGCATTGTTCTGGTTTTCCGTCCATATGTACTTTTTCTTAATTCTTTCTCCTAATAAGTTAGCATCAAGAACACATTCAATACATGAAAGTTAAATTGCTACTCAAAGAGTCTTTATTGTCATCTTAGTGAATTCTGAGAAAAAATCATTAGCTAGCTTATCTTTGAGAAGAAGGGCTTCAAAATGTAACTCAGGGAACCCTGTTAATTGTCAAACTAAATTCATTTTATCATAATAATAAGTTACCTGAGTCTTGAAGAGAAAGCCATGAAATGCATGGAAGTACTTAGAAAAGAAGGGGCCTTTGTTTTTGCTTCATGAATTTCTTTGTCATTGACCCCTTCCCCAATAATTACTGTCATGGATAGAAAATTCCAACCCATGGCCACAACCCTTCTGTGGGGTCCTTGCGATTTTCACAGCTGGCAGAAAAACAGTGCAGGTGACATAAAAAAGGAAACTTGGTTAGACCTGAGGTAGTCAGCAGGTGCTGGTTCAAACTTTTAGAATTTGATGCCAAGTGATTTGTTATTTACATATTTAAAAACAGTAAAGCTTTGGAACAAAAGTTTTCTCATGACAATTGCCCCCCCCCCAAAAAAAGCTTTAGGTGGGGCTACATCAAAACTGCTTTACAAAGTACATCTCTTTTAGAAAGCAACCTGTGGCCTTTTCCAAAAGATTAAGTTGTACTGACAGAAAAAAAGAGCTCAAGATAAAGGTCTAGGGAAGGCTTGTAATTAGTATAATAATGGGTCCTATTTCTCAGAAACAGTGCTCAGGATTAGGGCTTGGGGAGAAATGGTTTGTAATCAGGATGGGTTCTACTGACTGAAAAATAATGCTCAATATTTTGCATGATTCTGATGAAACCTAGCTCTTTGGACTAGTGAAAGATTACCAGGTTATTAAACAACATCCACTCCAGCATTCCAGTTGAACAGACGTTAATTTCTTCCTTTGAAGAAAAAAAATCCTGCATGTTTAATAATTCTACATTCTCTAGTCCTTAACCTGTGATCACATGGGTCTCTCATACCCTTCTACACAGCATAGTTCTAAAACAATTTTCCTCTTGTTTCAAAGGACATTGCCCTTTGAAAATTGTAAATCTAAAGACCAATGTGTTAGTTATTTGGCAGCATTGTGTTCTTACCCTGCAAGGAAATGTCACGAAACAAGACAGAATCCGCTAACAAGAGTTTTATTAGAGATAAAGGGACAGAGTGCGCAGGCCTGTGGGAGAGACATGTGTGTGGAGAAGAAGGAACCGGGAACATGGCGCTCATTTTTTAAAGGCTGGGCGTGGCCAGGTCACATCACTACTCCACGTATATGCGTAGATCACATGGCCATGTTGCATGCTTACATCACCATGAAACGTCACAGATCCTGGTCACACAAGATGCCTTGACCCGGAAATGGCTATCCTGATCTGGAACTGGCTAGGCGGAAGTGTCCGCCTGGCATATGTGACCGTGGGGGCATGTTGTGAACCCTTCACAATGCACATCTTATTGCTTGAACTCTACCTCACCATTTCTCTAAACAGACTCCAAAGACTGAACTGGTTTCTTTTCCATCCCCAAACCAGGTATTGCAGACACCAGTAGCCTAATGGTAAACTAGATGATGACATTGTCTTTCAAACTGCTAACCAGGTTCTCTAATCATTTTGGACCAAATTGTGGACTTAGCTATGTTTTTGAACTGTTGACTCTTTAAAACAGTAAAAATTGACTTACTTTTATTATTTCATGAACAACTTACTTTTCAGAGAATTATTGAGTGTTGATCATACTCCAGTCACTATATTCATCCCATAATCATTTCATTTATTAAGCAATCTCATCCTTATGATTCATCAAACATCAAAAACATCTTTACCAGAAATGTGAGTTTAGGTCACTTAAAATTTATGAACCTGAATTAGTTCCAAAATGTTACTTTTATGACCCATAGAACACTTTTAATATCCAGAAAAATTCATTGTCCCTTTAATAACACAAAGAGATACAAACAGGACTCACTGAAATTTTTTCCCATGTGAACATGTGTGTGTGTGTGTGTGTGCGCGCGTGTGTGTGTGTGTGTGTGTGTGTGTGTGTGTGTGCGCGCGAGCACACACACACACACATGCACGCTTACTTCCATGTGCATGTAGAGGGCAA
Organism: Peromyscus leucopus; assembly: GCF_004664715.2. NCBI lineage: Eukaryota > Metazoa > Chordata > Mammalia > Rodentia > Cricetidae > Peromyscus > Peromyscus leucopus. The sequence goes on along the minus strand of NC_051076.1, from coordinate 71,820,945 downwards.
GGATTCATCACAATCTGCAACTTGTGAATTTAATTTGAAGTATATGTCACAGTGTGCAAATAAGAAAGGAAAGCATGATGTTAAGGCTGAACCAGACCTTAGTGCTCTTTTAATTCCACACTCTCTTTATGAAGGTAATGGTGCATACAGCAGCAAATTATCTTGTCTCAAGCCACATGGGTTTACATGGGCAGAGCCAGGATTACAATTCAGTCATCATGTCTCCAAGCCAAGAGTAATAGCTACAGTTCATCCAGCTACACATCAGACTCTATACTAGTAATTTTTCTTTGTTAATTAATGTCAATAACATTTCAAACCAGTAACAATTTCCAAACTGAAGATGCAAAACATTTAATCCCATTTGCTTTTCAAACATATCTTTCCCATCATTACTCTTGAGAAATAGGGGAAAATAAAAACTCCCAAGCCCTGTGTTTGTTTATTTTTCTCACTCAGCACACTCATCTGCATTATTATAGGAGGTGAAAGCTTGCCTTACACTCTAACCTGTGTGTGTGGCTGGTATAGTGAGTCTTCTATTGAGTAGGTGCTTCCAAATATGACTAACCTGAGGGAAATGTGAGTCTGGATAAAATCATCTGCTGTCTTCTAACAGATTTGACTTTAATCACTTCCAGTCTAGATGGTAGTGCTATGTGTCATTTAAACTAGAAGAACTTCAGGAGATCAAGTTATTTCTTGAAGATTAGTTAGTAGGTAGTGTTGAGAGAAGTATCAAACCTGACACAGAACTCAACTGACATCCTGTTTTATGATGCCTTTTAAAACCTAAGCACAAGGTGGGGGATATGTTTTGGTCTCTGATGTGCTCACCTTACAAACATTAGAATCTCAATACCATGCCCAAAGCTAATATGAACATGATTTTTAAAAGTGTGCTTCCATAGCCACCATTATATTGGGAAAAGCCTGCCTCACATAACCTTGCACGGCACAGGCATGCCCAGAGACAACTTTCCTAAGAGATTCTAGGTCCTATAAAGTTGTCAATTACTATAAACCACTATATTAATTGAGGAATAACACCTGTGTTTGACCTCTGGCTTCCACATATATGTGAGAACACTAGTATTTATACCCCTCCACACACATACAAATGCATCAGCACATGTATAAAAAAACACAAACACAAAAATTCACGTTACTCTGGATCCTCTGGTAGGTTCTGACAAGGGTTTCTCCAAGCCATTCTTTGTTGTTTGCAGTAATATGGACTGGAATAATCAAAATCAATTAATATATTTTCTATATTTTTTAAAAAGGCCCACTGGAACCCTGGTCCACTCAATATGAGAATCTAATTTCATTCATTTACACATCTTAATTATTTCCACTAATCAAAGAATTAGAAAGATAACACATAATTAAGGGGTATACTCTTCAGCTCTGGAATACACAGTGTGATTTGACTTGTAAGTTCTTTATGCTGTTTATTCTGTAGGTCAGGACTATGATAAATTAATTCACTTTGATCAAGTTCCACCCCGACAGGTTTGGTTGTCATGTGCCAGGTATTAAGCTTAATGCAAAGACCAGGAAATCTACATACAAGGAAACATAACTCCTACCCTGGTTAGGCAGTGTGCTAAGGACAAAGATAATCAGGACCAAGTTGGTGTACTTTTCAAATGTGAGTGACAGAATTTGTTCGGCATTCTGTATGCAGAGAAGAGCTTTAAGTATTGACATAGTAGACATTGTGATGCACTGTGGATATGAGGCAGAAGTGTAAAAAGCAACTGTTCCCTGCCATTTCCACTGAACACCCACTTTTCTGTCAATATCCCTGTAAGGACTAAGGTAGAAAAGACAGTTCAGTAAGGAAAGCTTTGCTGCACAAACATGAGGCTCTGAATGCAGAACATCAGCACCCATGTGACAGCCAGGTTTGGTGACACTCAATTGTAACTAGATTGGTAGGTCAAACTAGAGAAGTGGGGATCCTTAGAACTCTGGTCACTTAGTCTACCCAAAATGGCAAGTTTTAGGTACAATGAGAAACAGTCTCAAAAAACAAGATGAAGACAGATAGGGGAAGTCACATGACACTATTCTGTCCTGTACACATAGCAACATATTTGAATAACTGGATTCCTCCCAAGTATATCAACTCATATAACACACACTGAGTTTGTGTGTGTGTGTGTGTGCATGTGCTTGTCTTCATAATCTCTAACCATACTAAAGGTATAAAATTGGGAATTAGATGGAACAAATTGTAATGTTCTTTCTAAGCTTTCTGACTATGGACACACCTACTATGATATCTCTCCTGTTTATATTTTCAGATTTATACAACAAAGCTGATAATACTACCTCAGGGATTTTGCGGTGTTCAAATATGTAGACTAAAGGTGTCACTTTTTTTTTAAGATAGAGTAACTAAGATTGGAATTTACATTCTTGTCTAAAACACAAAAAATATGAATGTGTGTTTGTGTGTGTACCTTTGTGTGTGTACATTCATGTGCACGAAATGGTATTCATATATATGTGTGTGTGTGTGTGTGTGTGTGTGTGTGTGTGTGTGTGTGTGTGAGAGAGAGAGAGAGAGAGAGAGAGAGAGAGAGAGAGAGAGAGAGAGAGATAAGACAATAGATATATTAAGAAAGAGCACTGGTTTTGGAGAAATGAAGCTTCTCTCATTGGAACAATTTAGTACTGACTGATGAGAATTTCTAGCCCATTCAGAGCTGAGATGGAGCTCAGAGTCTGGGGGCCAAGGCATGTGGGGTTTCTAGGGTAGGATAGCATAGAATAAATAGTGGATGTTAAAAGTTAGACACCAGCCTTCAGCATCCTCTATAAGCAGATAGTCAGGGGAGAGCCATTGGTACAGACCAATCTGAGAAGCAGAGTGGAGCTTACTGATTCAAGGTGAAAAAGTGCCCATGAGGTTTACATCCTCATAACTTACAAGAAGCACAAAACAACTCCTAATCTCTCTAGGAATCCATCCCTGTGATTCATACTAGTGGATAGAATAAAAGGAGAAGTCTTGACTGAGAAGGAAGGAATAATTAACCTGAACAAATGCCCCTTTGACACTAACACCTAAATGTGACTCAAGAAGTGAAATGTTAAAATTGAGACCTGAATTGATCAAGCCATTTCTTAGTAACTTAGGCACAAAATAGGAAAAAAAAAACCCTATAATATTTAAAGGAATGTAAAAATGAATATGAGCAAAGGTAAAATTTAGAATATTTTACTTCCATGTAAAAGGCTTACAGATCCTGGGAAATACAGCTTGTAATATGAACAAAATGAGTCCATGAAATTTGACCAAAGTTATGTTTATCAAAAAATGGTTGGAAAGTTATAATTCCTTCCCAAAGTTTCAAATGCACAAACACTTCCAGAATGGCAAGTAAACAGATCACACCATAAGGCTGAGAGGAAGAGAAATTTAAATGTTGTCATGGAGACTCCATAGTGCAAAAGAAAACAGTGATTTTGAAGATAAGCCAGTGGGAACTACTCAACAGAAAGCAACAACAAAGTTCCAGAGCCAAGTAGAGCATCCAGGAGGAGGTGCAAGGTAACCCTGTCAAGGTGTGAGGAGAACATAACACAAACAAACAGATGCCATGAGAAAAGTTACTTGCAAAGCTGACACATATCCACAAAATTCAATGATAACTGGGTAGAATATCACTAGCAAAACATCATCATCTCTATAAAATAATTACCTCATTCAGATACAAGCAGTCAGAGGGAGGTTTGCAGAAAGGATTACAAACTAGGATCCCAGCAGCTCTTACAACTGGAATAATAATATTATAACTAACAATACCACAGAGTATTAGTAATGGGAAAGTTGGAGTTAACAGAGACTGGCATTTGCCCTGTGTCCTGAAACAAAAAAATAGCTGAGCCCATGCTGCCAAGCCTGAGGATCCCCAGGACCCATATGATAGCATGAGAGAAGTGATTTCTGCAAGTTATCTACTTAGCTTCACATATGCATGTGTGTGCGCGCGCGCGCACACACACACACACACACACACACGATATTTTAATAAGTAAAAATAATGTAATGGCTATTTTTGAAAGGACAAGCAAGCAGCTCCCCATTACAGTGATGGAGTCATACCTCCTTGGCGGTAAGATTCTCAGTTTTCTGATGCCCAGGGTGAGTTGTTATGCTGCTATGGAAGGCACAATCTCTTAAAAGAATTAGAATATTAAAATTTTTGGGGAGAAAATACACCAGATCCTTGGTGCATCAAAACATAGATGGGAAAGCTGCTTGGAAGCTGAGGGTCAAAATATTCACAGAATAACCAGGGAAGGCAATGCAAATGGTATGTCGAAAGGCAAGCTACTCAGAGGACCTTCCACTCATATTTTCTTCACATTTATTTATTTCATTATTTTGTACATGGAGTTCATGCAGTAGAGAGGGAGAATGGGAGGGATGGAACATGGGTGCCACACGGTAGTGGTCAGAGGACAATTTGCAGGATTGATTCTCTCTTTCCATAATTTATATCCCAGCAATTGAACTAAGGTCATGAGGTTTGGTGGTAAGCACCTTTACTGATAAATCATCTCACTGGCCTTGGTGCACTTTTAAAACTGTAGTTCCATCACGTTGGCAAAGATTGTGGCTGGGTCTGGTTTTGTGGTTTAATCAAAGGATCTTTCATGATCTTGTTAGGCAGTAATCAGCAAGCTAGATGTGGAGAAATGACATCCAGTTACAATCAGATGAGACCTTAGAGAAGGACATGGACAAATTCCAGGCTTTGGATAATGCTTTAGGAGAAAGGAGTCTTAAGAGTTAACATAAAACTTCCTTATGTTAGAATTGTTTATGTTTCTTATTTAAGTATTTATTGTGGGACAGGAGAGAGGGCTCTTCCATTAAGAGGTCTTTCTGCTCCCACAGATGACATGAGTTCAATTCCCAGCAGCTGTAATTCTCAGTGTCCATGCCTGCAAGTTTAAATTGACTGTAGCTCCAGTTCCAGGGGATCAGACACCCTCTTTTGGCCTCCACAGGTATCTGAACTCACATGCACATATCTTTCCCCTGCCCCCCAAGCACATAGTGAGAACTGCTGGTAGCAAAAAGCCATGGGGGTATACAGCAGGTGACAACTAGTGTTCAAATGGCCAACCAAACAGAACCAAGGGTTCTGATAGAGGATTATACCATCACATGAGGTGTATTGGAGTTATTACCTTTTGACTGAATTAGCTGTTTCTTCTTGTAAACTTCTTGTGCAATTACAGCTATATCTCCCCATTACCATGCATTTTCATAAAATGTATATATAATCTCATGGTTAAATCTCAGTCTTAGGAGAACATATATCTGTGGTCAGGAAGATGACTTTTCATTTAGCTGTATTATTTTGATATATAGGAAATATACTAGGATATTCTTCATAGCCAGGTCCATTGTCTCATGAGACTGGGGACACTTAAAGCCTGCTTTGTTCCTTTTGCTCAGACTAACAACGAAAATAATAATCTCTCATCCATCTAACAGAAATTGCACACATTTAGCTCATCTTATCTCAGAACAAGTTCAAACTAGACTAAAGGTTTTTGTAAATAGATCATAAATTTAAAACTTTATGGTTATATACATGATCAGAATTGCAAGTGTCTACCAACAATTTGGTAGACAACAGGTTACTAACACAAAACACCGCAAGAAAAGACTGCCAATTCTTCACTTACCAAGTCTGCTGATAAAAAACACATGTCTCAGAATTTGTCACAATTGGCACAGGGCCCCCCACCTCTGGTCCTGAGACCTTGGAAACTTGCATTATCATGGTAATGGCTCTGCTCCTTATGGTCTATTCTAGAAATGTGCTATGACCTTGAGGCTTTTGAAACTTTTCTCAGGATTGCAAGGAGTCTACTGTTAGAAATGTATGGATATAGTCAGACAAGAGGGGAGCTAAGAATGAGGGCTGAAGAGAAGCTGTAGATTTAGAGAAACAGTAGGACAAAGAGAGAACAGCAGAGAGATCAGAGGGAGAGTTGAGCTTACTTAGAACAATAAACTGGATGGACTGAAAGGGCATGGTGTGTGTAGATTTATTTGTAGATAAGTAGTTTTCCCAGCTAATTGTAGTGCCTTCCCTGGAATCTGGGAGAAAGTGCTCTGGGGCAGGTATACAAAAAGCCTTCATTTCCGCACGTGCGTGAACACACACATACACTAAAAAATAAAAAATATATATCGTTATTGAGTTATGTGGCTCTGCTTCTTCCTTGGGATAGTTGGTGTACTGGTCCATGAGGATGGAGGGAGCCAAAGCAGGGACAGCTGTGCAGATGACTTTGGTGAATCAGCTCAACTTTGTTCTAGAGTATAAGGAATACTTAGAATTAGTAAACTTGGGAACAAACTCTAATTTGCATTAAGAGGCACTTTCCTATCGTAAGACTTCATATGTGGCAGCAGGGTGGTATAGCAAAGCTCCTAGTGCAAGTCTTTGTTACTATAAGTGCAACGGGGGGGGGGGGTGTTCCATCAGGAAACTATGCCAAAGATCACACTAGAGATAAGTCAGGCATCCAGGCCTAGGGATATGCTCCAAATAAGGGCAGGTAGAGAGCAGGAAGCGCTTGCTGGGAGAGGGGCAGGAAGGAGGGAGTCTTCCACGTTGTCATGCTTAGAGAAAGCTGCCAGGCTCTCACAGACTGCAACCACTGACCAGCAGGGCTTTACAACAGAGTTATATAGAGAGATGTATTAATTCACAGTAATTAACATTTTCATTAAAGACAGTATTTCCCCAAAATGTAATCTCACCATCATCATGAGTCTATAAATCATACAAATAAAGTAATAAGTATAGATGTAATTCTAAACAGTTTTATTAAATAAGAAACACAGAGCCAAATGCAGAGTTAAAAGCCTAGAGATCAGAGAGCTGTAGCCAAAAGCTGAGACCACCTTCTTATCACCCCATGCTGCTGCCGTCCTTCCCCTGAGAAAGAGACCTACTTCCTGTGTGCCTGTCTTTTTGTTGACTTTCTGTTCTGCCTTCTCATTGGTTGTAAACCCAACCACATGACCTCCTCGTCACTGCCTGTCTATACAGACCTCCAGGTCTCTATGGTTGGTATTGAGATTAAAGGTGTGTGTCTCCATGCTGGCTATATCCTTGAATACATAGAGATCTGCCTGGCATGTGATTGGGATTAAGGGTGTGTGTTACCACTTCCAGACTTCTGCTAAATGGCTTGCTATTAGCTCTGACCCCCAGGCAACTTTATTTATTAACATACAAATAAAATCATATTTCAGCACAAATAAAATATCACATTTCTGCTTTCTAATCTAGTAAAAAGAAAAAAGTTAACTAATATAAGAAAAACTATATACAAAAAGTACAATAATTATATACAATATATACAAGCAATAAATGCCTAAACAATGTCTAGTCCCTTTACATTTGACAAACTCAGAGAAAATAATTCCAATCTATCCCATTTTGGTAAGTCCAAAATGTACCTGATTCACTTTCTATCCTAACTTATATTACTTACAGAACTATCTTATAATGTCTTTCAAATTTATACACTTACACCTCTTTAAATAAGTTTTATTTTTAATTCTACTCATAAACACTCCTTCGTGGGTGGATGCACCTAATTCATGACAACCTTGTGACATATGTTCTTTGATCTGAAAGAGCACCATTGCTCTGTGCTGTAAAATTATACTTCCTTCATTTACAAGCCTCCCTGCTCCTTCAAGTTTACCATGAGTATAATATGGTTATAGTTCCTATTTCGATCATGAAATATGACTCATAAAACACACAAGAAAAAAGCAGTCAACCATACACTCTCATTTTTCTCACTGTTCTGCCTTCCTTCTTTTTTTATTTTATTTTACAATACAATTCAGTTCTACATATCAGCCACAGATTCCCTTGTCGTTGTCCCCCCCCAACCCCCACCCCTCTCCCTCTCCCCATCCCATCCCCCCATTCCCACCTCCTCCAGGGCAAAGCCTCCCCTGAGGACTGAGATCAACCTGGTAGACTCAGTCCAGGCAGGTCCAGTCCCCTCCTCCCAGGCCGAGCCTAGCGACCCTGCATAAGCCCCAGGTTTCAAACAGCCAACTCATGCAATTACCACAGGACTGGTCCCACTGCCTGGATGCCTCCCAAACAGATCAAGCCAATCAACTGTCTCACCCATTCAGAGGGCCTGATCCAGTTAGGGGCCCCTCAGCCACTGGTTCAAAGTTTATGTGTTTCTATTTGTTTGGCTATTTGTCCCTGTGTTTTATCCAAACTTGGTTTCAACAATTCTTGCTCATATAAACCCTCCTCTCAGAAAGACAAACTCACTCATAGGAGGATACTAGATGTGGAAAAAGGATGACTGGACTGCTACTCATATCACCAGGGAGGCTACCTGGAAAACAGGACCCCAAGAAAGACATGGGGATCACCCAATGACAGAGAAATGGATGAGATCTACATGAACAGCCTGGACATGAGTGGGGGTAATGAAGCGCAAGCGAGGGTCGAGGGAAAGAGAGCTTGGGGGAATGGGAGATCCCAGCTGCCTTCCTTCTTGATGATCCAGGATTCTTTGCTTTTCATTCCCTTTGAGAGTAAGAAAACTTCATTAAAGGCTGGTGAGATAGTTCATCATTGCGAAGACACTTGGTGCCAAGATGGACTGAATACTTTCCATCAATTGTTAGGGCTTATGTGGTCAAAAGAGAGAAGAGAATTCCAAAAATTTTCTTCTCACATGATTCATTTGCTTCGGTATACACACACACACACACACACACACACACACACACACACACACACACTACAAACATAAAACTATAATTTTTGTAAGCTCACTTAAATGACATTATAGGACAAAACTCATATGAACAATAGCAACAACAAAATCAGTACTCTTCATTAAAAAATGTTCCAATTATTTAAATTATTTGTATCTATTTTTATTTATTTTATTATTATTTGAGAATTTTGTACATGAGGATAGTATTTACATCTGCTCTCTACTTCTATGGAAGCATATTAATTTGTTAACAAGGAAAACTATAACTGTAACTATCTAATCTTCAACTCCCTCAGAGACCCAAAAAAGAAATAATACTAACTGAATAAGGAGGAAGTGCAAAGGAATTCCAGATTGTAGAGAGCCCATTGGTTGAACTACCTTATTAATTGCTCTTATATTTGTTACCATTCTCTACTTACCAGATTTCTTTTTAATAATAAATATAGGAGAATTCCAAGGCTGGTTGAGTCTTCAATATGCTGAGCATTTAACTGCTCTTGTGCCAGTTGTTCTAAGGCTTGTAGTTTCTCTGTAGTTAAAGGGCACTGTTGAATCTGTTATAGGTGTAGATAGAGTTTCCCTGCCTGGCCCACAGTCAGAACAAATCTCTCTCACCCACCAGTCCCACAGCTGCTCAGACCCAACCAAATAAACACACAGAGACTTATATTGCTTATAAACTGTATGGCCGTGGCAGGCTTCTTATTATCTATTGCTTATATCTTAAATTAACCCATTTCTATTAGTCTATAAGTTGCCAAGTGGCTCATGGCTTACTGGTACCTTACATCTTGCTTGTCATGGTGGCAGCTGGCAGTGTCTCTCTGTCTCAGCCTTCTACTTCCCAGAATTCTCTTCTCTCCTTGTCCTGCCTATACTTCCTGCCTGGCTACTGGCCAATCATTGTTTTATTTACTAACCAATCAGAGCAACACATTTAAAATACAGAACATCCCACAGCATATAGACTTGCCTGTTTACCATTTTAAAGGTAGGGCTGTTGATGTCTTTGAAAGTTCAGCAGCTGTTATGCCCTGTTCTTGTACAATCAAAATGGTCAGTGGCTGTTCTTTATAATACCTTCTAATATTTGTATCAGAAATATATGTTAGTTTGTTTCTGAGATCAGAGAAATGTTAATCTGAGTATTCCATAGTTGTAATAAATCATGGTCCCATAAATTCATAGCTGTATTAGCCACATATAGCTGTAATTTTCCTTTCTGTCCTTCTGGCCCTATGCATTTAACCCATTTTGCACTCTATTTCACTGGAGATAATGTTCCAATCCCTAACAGCTGAACATTTACCGCTTGAAAAGGCTAATTTGTAGGCCAAGATTCTGGTGCAATTATTGTTGCCCACCTGAGTCTACAAGACCTTCAATGAGAATATCATTTATTTGTACTTTTAACTTTGGTCTTTGTTTATATATAGAAGTTTGCCAAAAAATTGCTTTATGGTATCTCCTGAAGTTTTTGTTCTCTCTTCTATATCTGTTCTATCACCCTGAACAGTGAGGTTTTTCACAATAGGCATTAGGTTATTGAATTGCTCTGTGAAATGGTTTCATCTATAATGGCAGGATAGGACTGAAGTGAATTTACCATTGGGACCTGTGAGAGGCCCCCTCAGGGAGTTTCCTAAAGGCAAAGACAAAGGATTACCTTGTTTGTTGCTTGTATATCCACATTCGTTAATCCAATGTTTGCCTTTACCATACCTTCTGCATAATCCAGAAGGGAAGGGCATTCTGTTGGGTTTATTCCTTGAAAGAACATTTTTTCTAGAAATGCCCTGTTTACAGTCCCTTTTATAACCTTGTTTACCACAATTGAAACACCTGACATTACTATTTTTCTTCAAACCTCTGGAAATCACCTCTCCTATCAAAGTATCATCATAGTCATATGATTCAATATTCATTATATCTCAGATTCATTCCTCCAAGGGTGCTGATCTAGCCTTTTAGAGCCTAATTGTATTTTTGCATTGTACATTAGCATTTTCCAAAGCCAGAGATTTAATTATTATCTGTGTACCTTCTGAATTTGGTATCATTCTGTTTATTGCTGAAGACAGCCTTTGTAAGAAATCAATGAAGGTTTCTTTTGGGCCCTGTATAGCTTTTGTAAATGATTCAATTTTCTCTCCTACTTCTTCAATTCTGTCCCAAGTATTCAAGGCTGACATTCAGCATAAAATTAGGGTGTCATAATCATATTAAGATTATCTTTGTTTGTCAGCATAATCATGTTCTCCAAGATGTTGATCTTGGAAAATTTCCATACCTCTAGCCCTACATACTTGTTTAATAGTCTAAGCTTCATCTTTCCACTGGGTCCTCCATTGTAACTGTGGACTATCTTTGAGGACATCTTTAACCACATCTTTCCAGTCTTGAGGGATATTTCTATTATAAGTTGACCACAAGTTTAAAATCTGCTTTACAAATGGAGAATTCATAACATATGAGACTATAGCTTCCTTCAATTTCTTCAAAGCTAACGTTTACAAAGGAGTCAATCAGCTTGTACACAGCCTTGAACATTTGGCAGTTCCTGTAAGGTTACTGGATAAATTAAGTTTGGCTGTATGAAAGTCTTAGGCTGTTTGTCTGTAACTGCATAATGCAATACTGAGATTAGTTCAACATTTATATTTTTCTGTCTGGGTTTGAATTTCACTATGATTTGTTTTAACATGTTTTTCTAAAATTGTTATCTTGGCAATCATATTAACCAACATTTTAAATGATGAAACAGAAACAATCAAAAATAATATTTATAATTGATTTTATATCTCATCAACATTAAATATCCTCTCATTTAATTGTTCCATTCAGCCAAATGTGCTATCAGAGACCAAATATTCTACATTTTAAAAAAGTTTCCTTTTTTTAATGTTGCATAAATTCTCTTTTCATTAATTTCTCCCTTCAAGATAACTTAATTTAAGGTCTTAATATCACTAAATTTTCAGACAGTGATGGTTCAGATGTGAGGCTGACTGCTTCTCTGTAGAACAATAGGAGCCCAAGCAAGTTTCAAGGCAGCAACCTAGTGTGGTAGCAGTCCAAGATAAAGATTCAGGGAGAGCCCACACCCCACCAGGAGAGGAGAAACCAAAGAGACTCTGATCTACATGGGGTAGGAACTCCAGCTGCATGCAGCTTGTGTCTGAGTTGAGGGCTACAGGGCAACAGGAAAACTGCTTTTTCATGAATTCATGTCACAAATGTTGGGTCACCAGAAATAACAAGAATATTAAAAGGTCTTATAAAAAATTAAGCCAGATATTGGGGTGAAAGCTGAAAGATCAGATAAACAGAAGAAGTTAGCCATGTTCTTACCTCTATGGAATCCTCACTCTCAAGAGAGATACTTCCTGTTTACTCACACCTTATATACCTTTTTGTGCCTTGTCATCTTCCTTCCTTCCTAGTGCTGAGATTAAAGGCATGTGCCACCATGCCTGGCTCTGTTCCCAGTGTGGCCTTGAACTCACAGAGATCCAGATGGATCTCTGCCTCCTGAGTGCTAGCATTAAAGGCATGTGCTACCACTGCCTTACCGTTTTGTTTAATATAATGGCTGGCTTTGTCCCCTGATCCCTCGGCAAGCTTTTTTCACCACAATATATCACCACAAGTTCCATGACTTAAAGTCACATAATCAAGCTTGTCCTATAGTGACCATTTCAACCTAACCCATCTAGCCAGCCATTTGAACAGGTTTTTAATATTTTTTAAACATTTTTTATTTCATCATTTTCACTTGCTTTGTAGTTTCTTTTCATTAATTTAATCTGTTTCAAGATAATTTGCCTTATTTCTTTGAGCATTATATAATGACTCCTTTAAAATCAGACAGAAAATTATGACAAACTTTTGTCATTTTTAAAGTTAATGTATTTTTGTTATTTGAGAGTTCCATGTATATAGTGTGTTTTCATGAAAACTATTTCCATTCTGCTCCTTCCAATTTTTCCTTTATCCTCAAATACTCTTTCTTTCCAACTACAGATGATATCTTTTAAACCCACTCAGTATACTTTGTATGCATGGGCAAAGAAAAATCTACTGGGACATGAATAGCCTCTCTGGACCCACATCCCTGAAGAAAACTCTTCTCCTTCCCAAGCATTCATCAATTGTCAATAGTTTCTAAGATAGTGTATAATTTCATCAAGCCTCTTCCCAATCTATACTGGGGTATGGCTGGCTTAATCTTGTGCATGTCTTGTGGAAGCAGACATAGTTGTGGTAAGTTTGAGAGCTGGTCACACACTTCTCTGCTATAGAAAGTAGCTACTACTACCTCTTCCTCTTCTACTCATTCTCCCAAGATGATTCCTGAGACTTGATGTTAGAGGTTGTGACATTGCTGTCCCATTTAGGTCTAAGCACACTTCAATATGTAATCCTAATGGTATATAATAAAAGCATCAATGTTGTCGGGGTAACTAAATAGTTTTTGATTGGAGTAAAAGCTCACTTTAAGAAAAACAAACTCATGCCTGTTACTAAAACCCAAAACCTAAGGTTGGCTAGGTCATTGTTTCTAGGTGTGAATCTAATAGTATGCTGCTAAATATACACAGCACTAAACTGTCCCCTGATACCCCATACAGTAGTGGATCTTTCTAGTCTCATCAGAAAAGCTTCTTTTTATAGTAAAGGGTGATTAATACAGAGATCCATAACTGGTCAGCATGCAGGAATTAATGAGTTTATTTGTTTGACTTCTAGTTGTATTGGTTCTTAGCATAATGAAATATTTTAATTATAAAATTTTATTTAACTATCTGTTATCTAATTATTTTTATGCATGATATATATGTTTATGTGTGAATGTGCATGCCTGTATGTGCTTGAGTTGTGGGGGTCAGAGTTTAACATCAATTGATGTCTTTAGTCATTCTTTATCTTATTCTTTGAATAAGCTTTTCTTGTAACACATGAAATGGTGCAACTCACTGAAGTTTTTTCCCATCTTTCTCAACCTATTCTAGGAAATCTCTCATGGACATATTCTGAGGCTTGTGTTCTAGATGATTCTAGATCCTATCACACTGCCAATCTATTCCAGATATTGAACATTATCAAATAATAGGAAAAGCCCAACAATAAACTCTGGTGACAGATAAAATTGCATTCTCCTGTTTCACTGTACCTGTGATTTGTTTTCCTTTCCATCATGTCTGTTCTATTAGAGAACTGAAATCATCAAAAGATGAACATATGCATAACAATGGGATGATGACAGATGGTCCAACAGTTAAGAGCAGTTGCTGCTCTTGCAGAATACCCAAATTCAATTACTTGCCAACCACATGGCAGTTCACAACTATCTAATTCCAGTTCTATGAGGTCCAGTGCCTTCTACTATCCTCCATCTGTGTTCCACATATGAGATGCACATATACATGAAGGTAAATACTCATACATATAAAACAAATAAATATTTAAAAGAAAAATTGCCTAACAAACTCCAGAAAATCTCTCTATATGCATACCTGTTCTATCTGTGTGAGTATAGCACACTTCTTCCCATCTTGCTCTGGTCTTGAATATATTCTTTATGTAAACAGCAATACAATCTAGTGCAAATTAGTTATTTTCATTCACATTTGTAAAATGAAGGGTCTTTTATTTGATGGATTGTTCTATAAATTGATTTATTAAAATTGCCTACACAGTATTTAAAAATCATTTATTGGCTTGGTGACAGATCTGATTATTAAAAAATTCTAAAATGTTGTAATCTTGCATTAAAATGTCCCTGTACAATTTTGACAATCACCAGATATGTGAAAGTACTAAAGGTCCTTCTAACTCTATAAGTTGGTAATTTTTATGAAACATTTATTATTAATTCACTTTAGAAGAAAGGGGCACCTAATTCTCAAGGCAATATATATATAATGAAATGAAAGCCAAATGTGAGCACCCCTGAAACTCAGTGGAAAAGAAACACCCAGGAGGCTGTATCAGCTGTGTTTCTTATCATATGCCATGCAAGGGAGGGTGCTGCCCACATCCCAAACAGCATCTATGTCCCACTTTTAATTCTGGTCTCCACTCTCCCACAATATGATTAATCTCTGTAAAGAATTCTCTGTGAATTTGCAAAGTGTTTTCAACAAAGAATATATGGAAACTGTCATTAAATATCATATTCCAAAATCATACTACAAATGCTAAGGTAAGTATAAATGTGAGTACCTAATGGCCTAAAAAAGATTAAAGTTGAAGAAAAAAACTAGCTATATGTCAGACTTCTGGGTAGAATTTTGTTGCTACAATAAAATATTAACAGATTCTTACTACTAAAATGGTGATGGATGTGGATATTGAAAAAGTAGAGTATCTTTTTATCCCATGGTATATGAATACAGTAAAATGACAATGTACAAATTTCCAGAAGGAACTTACAATCTGAATAGACAGTAAGTGATCATTTCCAACATACAAATTAACTAAAAATTCACAATGTAAAAGCATATGAGTCTGGGAAAAAGAGAAATTTCATAGCAAAGAAAATATGGAAAATAGGCTTGGTGTATAGATCTCTCACAGGCTATTTACACACATTCGTAGTTTTAGAAGTGGAAGTTAATACCCTGGTGATATGATGGTCCATTCAGTTATATTTAAGTAATTTAGTGTTAGGTTATGACACTTGGTGTCTTATTCACCTAAAGTCTAGCAGAGGCACTCCTGGATGCTTGTACACCTGACTCTGGGTGTGCATGGCTGTGGCATATGTTTGGAGACCAGAGGACAACCCTTGTGCTTGTGTACATCAGGGTGGATGGTCTACTCTTCTGGGAATTGTGTCTCAGCTCCCCATCTTGTCCACACATGACCACAGAGATCAGAGATGTGTACTGCCACATCTGACATTCTGTGGGTTCTAAAATCCGAACCCAGATTCTCATGCTTGCACAGCAGGCTCTTTGCCGATTAGAGGCTGTTCCCGGAGACTAAGGGCAGAGTCTCCGTTGGGCTCCTTCTGCTTGGACTTTTTGATTTTCTGAATCTGTCCCTTGCATGTCTTAAGTAGCTGTTGAGGGCCTTCTCTCCTCTCGAGGCTGTAGCTCATTAAATCTGGGCTCACTCTCCATTTTGTCTCATGTTTGTTCACTGCTGTAGATCCCTCTGGTCACTCAGTTTTACACAATGGGTGTTTTCTGAAGAAAGTGCCTTGTCCATACCTGCTAAGACATGAGGAGTAATGAAATAAGATTCCAGTTCAATATTGACTAGTCCCTGGGAAAACAAACAAAAACCCAACTAAACAAGCAAATAAACTAACAACTACCTCATTAAACTCTACAAGTGGTTTTAAAGACTGGGAGGTCTCTAGGCTTCTCACTAGAGTAGGAATCCCAGTCGTTTCACCAGGGCTACCTTGCTTACCTTTTGAAAGCTGCTCTCATACCACCATACCTGAGCCATATGCCTGGAGTTGAGCTGGTTTGGTTTAACTACTTCTCCCTGAGTCACTTTATCTGTAGTCAGAGTCTTTTCTCTCTCCTTCCCTGTCCTGCGGCTGCTTGTGAACAATCACCCAGAGACTTAATATTAATTATAAACTAACCTATTGCTCAGGTTTGTACATACTGGTTCTTACAATTTAAATTAACCCATTCTGTTGATCTATGTGTTTCCACGTGGCTGTGGCTGTTATTGGCCTGCTGGCATCTCACTCCTTGCATGGCTGGATGGCACCTGCTCAGCTACACCCTTCTTCCTCCAGGTATTCAGCTTATAATCTGCCATCTTACTCAGAAATTAGTAACTGGTTTCTAATGAAAGTCTTAAGACTTTATATTTGTCAAAATTGTGGAATTGCAAAGTTAAGGATACTAGGTTCTTAGTTAATTATCAATTAACTATTTTTATAAGGTCACCCCCCAATGCAATTCCCTATGTGTGTGTTACATGAATGCAATCTTAATCTTTTCAAGTCATGAATACCACATTACTTATACTTTTTTTTTACTTAATTTACTCTTATAAATTTAGTTTTACGATTCCTTCTTTTATGTTGTTTTAAAATTTTGTTAATTTTTAAATTTTATTTATGTATTTATTTTGTGTGTACATGGATGTATGTGCATGTATATGTGGGGGAATGAATGTCTTCCACCATACACATGTGGATGTCCGAGCATTAGTTTTCCTTTTACCAGGCATGTCCAGGGGATCAAATTTTGGTCATCAGATGTTCAGGCAAGCATCTTTACTTGCTCACCCACCTTGAAATTTTGCTAAATATTTACCCATGTTTGTATGTGTTTGATAGTCTGTGCATATGTTTCTGTGTGTCTTTTTGTGTATAGGGATTTTGTGTGCACACAGATCTTGGAAGAGGGCATTGGAGGTCCTCCTCTATCACTCTCTGCCTATTATTCTTTGTGAAGCAGATAGCTTTCTGAATACAGAACTCATTTGTGTAGATGTAACCAACTGTCTTATTAAATAAGAAACACAGAACCAATGCAAAGAAGAAAGCCAAGAGATCAGAGCTAAGAGCCTTACCTGTCTGCTGCAGCTAGCCTCTTCAGCCAAGAGAGACCTACTCTCTGAGTGTTTGTCTTTATATAGACTCTGTGTTCTGCCTTCTCATTGGTTGTAAACCCAACCACATGACCGCCAAGTGACTCAGGGAGAAGTAATTAAACCAAACCAGCTCATCTCCAGGCATGACCAGGTTTGTATTTGACAAATTCAGAGAAAATAATTCCATTATCTACCCTATTTTGGTAAGTCCAAAATGTACCTAATTCACTTTCTATCCTAACTAGTCTTCAACTATAACTAACTAATCTTCAACTATAACTAGGTAATCTTCAACTCCCTCAGAGACCCAAGAAGGAAATAATATTACCTAATAAAAACAAAAACAGGAAGTGCATGCAAGCAACTTTCAAAAAATTTGTGCGTTGACAGAAACAGCCAGCTGCCTGGACAGTTACCTTAGGTTTCTCCGCAGTGTTGGGGCATCATTTTCAGCCTATAGGCTTAGCGTATCTGACAGACTCATTTGTGAAGTAGGATGTACACAAGGTCAACAGTTCAACCTCATATTGGGTGAGAGCAGTCTATGTACCAGAAACACCTGAATTCCACTAGTGTCATGTCATGATTCAGAACTTTAAATTCTGGAAATTGTTGAAGGTTTTTTAATTCAGCTGTCCATTCTTCTTGGCTGTGCATATATGGCTTCATCTCAGCATCTCATTCTTCTCCACATCCCTCTATCAAATGCCAGTCTACTATTGAGAGACATGAGCTTAGTTACTCTTCAAGAATAACTGTTTCAGCTGCTGTTCCATTGCACATCAGAAGCCATCAGCCCACTGCCTGCTCAGCTGTCTTCAAAGAAAAGGGCACTGTACCTTTTCTGGATTGTGAGGGCCACTTCAGGGATGGTGCCATATTGTCCTGGCCTCAGAAGATACCTTTTGATAAAGCCATAACTATACTTGTTTTGGCAAGAATCAGTAGTCCTTTGTTTCGTGTCCTGTCTGTCCTGTTTATCAACAGTTGATTAGAGAATACTTTGTTGTCCAGTGGCTAACTTTTGCCACAATGAATGTTA
Organism: Peromyscus leucopus; assembly: GCF_004664715.2. NCBI lineage: Eukaryota > Metazoa > Chordata > Mammalia > Rodentia > Cricetidae > Peromyscus > Peromyscus leucopus. The sequence goes on along the minus strand of NC_051076.1, from coordinate 71,802,518 downwards.
ATTCCATATGCAGTTTCTTCAATGCCCATATTTTCTCTGAAGTAGACTGGTACTACTGGGAGTTGACATGTCTCATAGTCATAACAAAAAAGAAAAATTTTCTAAATTATTAAAACATTTTAAATGCCATATTCTTTAGATCTCTGAAGGGTTTGAAAATGACATGTCTATCTAAAATATATCTGCTCAATTTTTGAAACATATTTAATATGAATACAAGCTCTATTGTAATGTCTAACTACTAACTTTCATTTCTTTATATCCTAATAGTTGGTAATAATAACATTCAAGGATCAGAAAATTGCATTACATTGTTAAATGAATGGTATAAATACAATTAGAAATATACATATAGCATTTTCTAACAATATCAATTTCAATATATATAATTTGTATGCAATATAAAACAATCCAATCCAATGTAAAGTACTTAAAACTAGTAATTGTCTCTTTCCTTTCTTTTCTTTTTTTTAAACAAGAACCTTAAATCTAATCTCCTTTGCTTAGCCTTTTTCCTAACCCTTGACAACAACTTGTAACCAACCCCCCTAAACAATGAAAATTATCCCAGACCCAAAACCCATTAAAAAGACCAAAAAAACCACCGACCCTACACCACCTCTTTGGGAATGTGGGTATAGTATTCTTAAAATTGCTTCCTGCTGTGTATGGATGAAGTTATCTTTATCCTGAAAGAAAAATTTGTCAAATTTTAGGAAAGGTAACTATATCCTTCATTATCCAGTCTGTGTATAATGCCAAAGTTCAGGGTTTATCTCAAGTCCTATTCAAGTAGTCTTTGAGACTGGATTATCTCAGCAAGCCCTCTCAAAATTGCTCTGAGCACTTTGTAGTTCAAAGCTGATCTGTAGATGATGTTTGTCAGCTTAGTGATATTATTATTGTCCACGTGGAATTGTTGTTGTTGTGGAGCCCCATCTTCTTCCTGGAGACTTCAGTTGATGTTAGACCTGGCTTTGATTTCCTGCAAAAAACTGATAAGTGACTCAAGCACAAAGACATATATATGCAGCTAATTTAAGCCTTTTTTCTAGAATTAGTTAGTACTCTATATGACCATTCATATCTTAACAAAGTTTAAAATGTATATATATATACATATATATATATATACATATATATATTAATCTTGTAAATTTTGATATGAAATTTATACTTTAAGAAAAGTTTAAAGAATCAGAATAGAATCAAACAGTTGAGATTAGTAATAGAATAGTCCCTTAATTAATTTGGCTTTGCTCCTGTCCCATAGCAGAAGATGGCTCTTTTCTTCTGGCATGATACAGAGAGTTTGCATTTTCCTTTTAACCACATGCTTGAGTTTAAAGAAGGAGAGAGCCATTCTCCAACTCCAAAGTCAGCTTTAAATTTTAATTGAACTGGGACTATTAGAAGACCAATAGTGTTAGATCTTTAGAGAAGAGCAGAAACAAACATTTAGGAAGACATAAAAATTTTTAGATGATATAACCATATGCCATTTCACTCTGTTTCCTGGGATAGATGATTTGTCCCTTTTCTTCAGTTGTCTCATTTTTTCAGTGTTCTTCAGATTCCTTAACCTTCATTCTCCTAAAAGACAAAAACAAAACTCCTCTAGGCTGTAATTCAGCAATACCAATTGACCCTCTTTTGCTTTCACCCTGGGAGCTTGGACTACAGGCTTGTGTGGGACACCTGGCTGGTTAAGGTATTCCTTATTGTACAGTAAATGCTCTTAGCTCCTAAGACATCTCCTTAGTCTTTAATATCCATCTCAAGTTCTCCTTTTCACAAGAACTGCTATAAATATTAAAGAATATTTTTGTGGTTGCCAAAACTGGAAAGCTCAGCATGAGGGAGAGGATGTGTGTATGTTCAAATTTAATTTAGTTTTAAAGCGTTTCATATATGAATATTATAGTTACACAATTTTCCCTTTTTTATCATTTCTCTACCACCACCCCCATTGTCATTGAAGGTACCAGGCTCATTCTCAAATTAAAAGATGTCTTTTTTTCTTTAATCATTATGTATATGTATAAATGAGTAACCTTATAAATAAATTGACAATTGTGCTTATATAAATAAGCTGACAAGGGAGTAAGGGGAGTCTGAGAAGGAAGAGGTAGGGGTCAGAGCCCCAATGTGGATTTCTAGCTAAACTCTCCCAGACCGAAATATAAGGCACTTGGTCTGGGTGCCCATGTGGTCCTTAGTCAAAGATTCGAGCCTTCACCTGTAAAATAATGTCATCATTAAAAGTCCCATCCCCTGGCCAGCCGACCCCAAAGGCCATTCCAAGGAACAGAAGGTGATCCATTTCTTTTTCTTGACATCCAGAGAGGCATTGTGGACTCGGGCAAGGAAATCCTTCCAGTTATCTAAAGTCAAACTTGGGGTGGGGGCGGTAGTTAGTTGTTGCCCATATGGAGAAAGAAAGGTAGAGGCAAAAGACAGATTCCAAAAAACAAACACAAAGAGGATGAGAACAGACACGGTCTGCACGGTAGTTGATTCAGCTACAAAACCAAAAGTACAAATTCAAATTCAAATGGGAGTGACTGATGTGAACAGCCTTGCTCCCTCAGGGAAGGAGAGACTCATCTCCTTCTTCAGATCACTCTGGAGGAGACCTCCAGAGTGGGGACCCAGGGACCCTTGAGCATGTCTGCCCTCCCACATAAGTCCCAGACACAAGTCCTGAACAATTCTGCAGGCACCGAATACAAATGCCAAATCAACCAGATAAAGGACAAGGACATAACAACATAAAACATAGATCGAGCTCATTTTTACCTCCAACTGGCAGTGTGGGAGTCCTGGGGTCACCCCAATCTCGATGGGGCCTCCAATGTTGGACCCCAAAGTTTAGGGTCTCAAGTGGGCGCCCCAAGAACCCAGACTCCAATCCAGTTGATGCAATAGCAAGAGGTTTTATTAAGCTTCTATATAGAAGGGCTCCTCTGCTCCCAAGAGCAAGAGTCTCATTTTACTGCAGCCATATGGGGGTTTTTAAAGGAAAAATACACAAAAGCCATAAGATTACAATTCCCATACAATTTTGTTTCACAAGATCACGGTCTGGGTACAGAGTGATCGCAGAGGGGGTACAGTTACATCAACAGGTACATTTTTCCTGAAACCTCATGGGGGGGGGCGGGAGTGGAGTTTACACACAGATCACAGTGGTCCTTCCTGGAACACCTGCAACTATCCCAGTCACAGTTGAGCACATCTCTTAACAGAAATCTTTTTACATTGTTATATGGTTGCAGGGGAGATTGAACAATGGCTAAGTCAGGTTGCTCTTGGAACTAGATTTTTAGTTTCTCATTTCCTGGTGCTTGAAGTTTCTCTTCTCCTGAGGCTTGGGGGTGTAAGCCTGAAGGGCTAGGGTCTTTCAAAACAAAATGTAAATACGATAGAATAGGAAATAGTAGAGTTGAAAATATCACAGGAGAAAAAGGATTAAATCAACTCCAAAGTATGTGAGTGTGTGGTTGCACTATTCATAAGAGGAAAAAATGCCTGTGCTTTTGAGGTAGTCACTTTCTAGGATAACTGAAGGCACATCTCACACAGAGATCTGTAACTTGTCTGGCCTCAACCTCCTTCCTGAATACCAATCCCCTTGCTTAAAACAGTATCAATATTACAGACTTTTGGCCAGAGTTTTCTAGTTTTCTCAGCCCATCAAAAGATGCTTCTCTGTTCCTTCACCTATTTTAAATAATGTTCTTCATAGCAAAATCCAGATGTCTCCAAAGTGAAGGAGAATTTGAAACATTTTATCTTAGCCCCTCAGATGTATGTGACTTTCCCTAATGTGTTAAATATGGATTGTCTTTTTCAACTGTGTTACATAATTTAAGTGAAGAAGAGGCAAGAAGGAAGTGTGATCCTAATTAGTCTTAACAACAAAAACAGTCTGATATCAAGGGTGAAAGCAGAAAGATCAGAGAAGCAGAGCAGCAGCCACTAGAATCTTCTTACCTCTGCGAATCCTCAGACTGAATGGGGGTGAGATCCTATCTCCACCTGCCATATATTCCTGTGTCCACTCCCTAGTGCTGGGCTTAAAGGCATGGTCCTCCCAAGTGCTGGAACTAAAGGTGAGCTCCACTACCACCTGGCTATGCTTCTCTTTTAGACTGGTTCTATCTTGTGCAGCACAGGGTGGCCTTGAACTCCTGATCATCTTGTTTTCTGCACCCAAGTGCTGAGATTAAAGGCGTGTGCCACCACTGCCTGACCTCTATGGTTTACTAGTGGCTAGCTCTGTCCTCTGATCTCCAGGAAAGCTTTATTTTTCAGAAAAAAAATGAAAATATCACACAACACAAAGAGCTCTTATTAAATACTGAACAGTGTGTAAGAAACCAGCTAAGTTGGTGTACAGGATGCCTAGGTGAACAGCAGATTCACCACAGTATAGCACCTTTTCACAACATGACTGGGTAGGTGACTAAAGATTTCTTAGAAATGGAGACACCTGAGTGTCAAGTGGGTATGTTAACATGGGGCTTATCACAATAAATGAGTTTAGGAGCTGGATCAGTGTTTAAGAACACTCACTGCTCTTGAATCTGAGGTCTGTCCACAGCACCTGTGTCAGGCAAATCACAAACAACTGTAACTCCAGTTCCAGGGGATTTGATGCCATGTTTTTCCTTCATTCAGGCCCCAGATGCACTTGTATATACACACAAGAACACACACACACACACACACACTCAGGCACATACACATACTGAAAAATAAAATGAGTAATAAATAAAATATATGAGCCTGAGATATTATATAATAAAGAATAAATTCAAGATTTGTAACTTAAAAATAGGTGACATCTTAAAAAAGAAATTCCATTGAGTTCAATTTGTGCCACTTGGGTGTGGGTCTATTCACTGGAGCATGGCTGACTTACCTGAAATCACATCCGTAAAGGAAACTGACTTCCACTCCCAGCACAAGATTAGCTGGGCTGGGGAATGGGGTTGATCTGAGAGAAGTTGAGGGGAGGAAAGAGTGAATATGATAAAGATATATTGGACAGAATTCTTCAATAATATATATTTAAATACCTCATATATTTTGTTTAAATACATTCATCTTATATATAGATAGACATTCAGGTTGACTACCTATCTGGATTTATAACTGTGTAGTATACAAACAGGACATTATACTATTCTATATAACAAGGCAAGACGGTGTAATTTGTACCAACATAACTTATAGTTGGACCTTTGTGGAGGCCTTTGTACTCTAATGAATATTTCAAGCAGAGAATGATGTACTATGCATGATATTACATGTGGATTAGGAACATTGAGCTCACAGAAGTTAGGGCAGCATTGTTGGTCACTAGGGGCTGAGAGGCAGAAGGAAATGGGAAAGTGATCCAGTGAGAATAAGGTTCAATGTGAAACCAAACAGGCATGTGAACATGTACTCATTGACCCATAGCTACCTTCAGCTATAAGATCAACCATGCAAACAGCTACAAAAACAGTTTTTCCATGTTCTCACTACAAAGAAATTATAGAGTGTCAAAAGTCTTGAATATACATATTACCCTGACATGATCATTTGAAACATTATATGTGAACTGAAACATTGCTTCCTATCCCATAAACTCTGTATCAAATGACATAAAAACAAAACAAAACATATCAGTTCCAAGGGACTCATATTTTTATTATGTTGTGATCATTGTGGTTTGCTGTTGGTGTGGGGTTTTTGTTTTGTTTTCTTTCTGTTTTTCAGATTTTACCAGAAGAGGCAGTCAGAGCCCCATGAGCTGGAGTTACAGGTGGTAACTAGCCTTCTGCTGTAGATATTGAACTCAGGTCCTCTAGAGAGCAGTTAGTGCTCCTAACTGCTGAGCCATCTCTCCAGCCCGTATATATATATGCATGCATGCATGCGTGTGTGTGTGTGTGTGTGTGTGTGTGTGTGTATTTAAACTAAAATTGTTTATCCTTGAATATTTGCAAGCATTAGAGATGTTAATCAGGTTCCCATATTGATGAACATTAAAAAAGCTAAGCATTGCTTCCTCCTGGGTGAAGAGATGAAATTAATTTAAGAGGATATGGAAATACTTGCAGAAACTAAGGCAAAGTTCCAGTGGCCACTTGACCAAGCACACAGCGAAAGTGAAGCTGGGAAGATAGACAATACAACACACTGACAATTAAGATGGTAAGAGGACCAACATGCCCATCACTGGCCTGTGATAAGACACTGTCAGAGCATTCATTAGCAATTCTTGGGAAAGGTCTATCTCATTTTCATGTTGAACACTAATATGACTCAGGAGAGCTCTAGATGTCAGCCATGTGACATCAAACTGAATACAAACAGCTGAGGCCGTCCTGGGGGCTCAGTACTGAGCTTCATTAAAGAAGCCTGATTCAGTCACATTTGAGTCTGCTACTTGCTGAGCATATTGATTACAACACAGAGGAAACCCACACATTCTCCATGTCTTTATCTTCGCTGTGCAAGCCCCTGAGGCCCTTCACGTCAGCCTGTCTTTGTTCATCATGCTTCTCTCAGGGACAAATGAGTGCACTTGTTCCACAAAAGGCAATAGTTTTCCATTGAAATGGAAAGTCCTCATTCACAACAAAACATCTGGAAAACTAGCTACAGTCAATATGGCAAGAAGTGTTTCACCAAACTCTTCTTTTTCTGTGTTAATCAAACTATTGGGTGGGCTCATGCTGCCCAGTGAACACTGTATGGAGTGTATTTCTTTGGACATCTTCAAAACACTGGCAGAAAAGATAACTAAGTTTGTTATTTCACCTTCAGAATTTTCCATGCATAATTATAATAACTATTAAGAACCTAGAGAGTTTTACTTTTATAAGAGCAGCTTGTTTGTTTAAAAAATGGTCTACTAAAGCAACTCTCAATCCTGTAAATATCTCTGACTTTTTTGGAAAGGGTGACTCTCCCTCTAAAAGGGCAACTTGGAGTGTATGTGTTTCAAGGTGCAAGGTTTCAGAAAGCCCGATGTTTAGACACTTGTTGCAGCCATGCCAGGACAAGCACATGGAACTTATACATGGAAGGAATCCTTGAGGATAAGAAATGTCTCAAAAAGCCTGAAATTCATCAGTTTCACAGAACTGGGAAAATACCAACACTGGTCAAAGGGCTGGAGAATGAAAGTGATTCCTGGTCGAATGTCAACAACTAGAATTTCCAAAGTTCTACAGTAGTATATTTAGCTCCTGCTTTTCTATGTTTTCTCTATTTTAAAGTGTGAGATGATAAATTTACATTGTTTATGTCTTCTTTTACTTCTTACTCCTCCTCCCTTCTTCTCCTTCTCCCCCTCCTCATCCACAGAGCTCAAGTATCTTGGCAGAATCACACAAAGAAGGAAGGGTGCATTCTAAGTTTATGATTTACAAATGTAATAATATGAAATGTAACAACATAGAACTGAGTTAAAAAAAAAAACAACAGAAAACCTTAGTGTCACATTGACAACATGAAGAAACTGAAGCAGAAAATAAGAACATGATGGAATTTTAATAACATCTTTTAGATTAAAAGAAGACCTTTGTAAGTGCAGATGAGCCAAATAAGCTGGAAAAACTTGCTCTGTTTGCATTACACAGGGCTGGAAGACAAAGTATGAAAGGACAGATGTGTGTGTGTGTGTGTGCGCGCGTGTGTGTGTGCGCGCGTGTGTGTGTGCGCGCGTGTGTGTGTGCGCGCGTGTGTGTGTGTGTGTGTGTGTGTGTGTGTGTAGGTAAGAGACCAGACTCCTGTGTTTCTCTTCAATTGCTCTCTTCTTTTTTCTATGAGAAAAACCCTCTCATTGGACCAGGAGCTTACATTTGACTAGGCTGTTTGGCCAGGAAGTTCCAGGGATCTGTCTATTTCTGCCTTCCCAGTACTGAGAGTAGAAGCACTCTCTATCACACCAGGCTTTTACAGTACATCTAATGATCAAACTTGGGTCTTCATGCTCAAGCGTGATGCACTTTATCAGGTGAGCCTTCTTCTCTGTACCCTCAGTTTCTTAACTAAGAAAGACATTGCGTTAAGCTTTTGTTTTGTTTTGCTTGATTTGGTTGTTTTGGAGACAGGGTTTCTATATACAGACCTGACTATCTTGGAGCTTGCTTTGTAGAGCAGGATAGCCTGGAACTCATAGAAATTTGCCTCCTGAGTTCTGGGACTAAAGGCATGTGTCACCACATCCAGCTAAGTATTTTTTATTAATAATTTATTTTTATTTTTGTTTACATTGGGTTTTTGCCTGAATGTATGTCTGTGTGAGTATATCAGATTCCGTGGAACTGGGGTTACACATAGTTCTGATTTGCCATGTAGGTGCTGGGAATTGACCCTGGGGCCTCTGGCAGAGCAGTCAGTGCCCATAACTGATGAGCCACCTCTCCAGACCCTTGAACTTGTTCTTAATACAATGTGTGAATATTGAATTCCTCACATGTCTCTAGTGTCTCTCAGTATGGCTTTAAATTTGGAGCATAGAAGAAAACCATTGTATCACACTCTGCCAGATGTGTCCACCTCTGCACAGCATGGATTGTTGCATTACATGTGGTCATCTCAGCTTTAGGTGCCTGCCCTGACTATGTAGTTCCTTGAAGCTTCCATAAAAATACCCTACAGTGAATTGTACAGGCTCTGGGTGGCTTAAATTCTAATATATATATATATATCCAAGTGCTCTCCAAATATGGAGAAAAATAAACCATGATATTTAAAATATGTGAAATATCACAACCCTAATAAGCCAGATTTGACAATTTGTCTTTAAGTTAATTAAACAAGCATTTGTGAAATGCAGACAAAGACATTTTACTTAATGTAGCCACACTGGGAAAAGGCATAAAAGTATCAGTGACCCTCTAGTCCATCTTTGGTGTCCTGGATTAAGATGTAAACTTGAATTGAATGTAAAGTTATGTACGGCTAAGCAGTTCTAGTCAAGGTGTAGCCCTGTATGTCCTTGTCTTGGCTCCACTCTTTCCTGCAAGTTGCCTGAAGAGTGGTAAATCTCTTTGGACACGATAAACAACGTACCTGTGACTGGCCCAGGTTTCCGCCATTTTCTTCTTTTAGCATGAGTCTTGGGGGAAATTCCAGTTTCTTGGGTCAATTGTTTAAATAGGCTGATAGCTAAAGGAGACACACACATTTCCCTCTAGAATATCATCATTCCTCCCAGGCAAGACGGCTACAATGTCTGCTTAATATATGTTTTTGGAAATTCTGTCCATGGCATATTAATAGCCACACTAAAGAAGCTGTCTAGGAAAGCCATGCCAGCCAGATGGGTTGGAGCCCCACCTGCCATCTGATCCCTCACACTTCCTCAGTCCAAACTCAAGCCAGTGATACTACCCCTACTCCCCATCCCTGTCCCCATCCTTATCACCTGTCCCTCATCCCCAATCCCTTGACAGATACCACTTACCAAAGTTCAATCAAAATCAGATAAACAATTTAAATAGATCTATATATAACCCTTAAAGAAACAAAAACAGCCATTAAAAGTTTCCCAAACAAAAAAAGTCCAGTGCCAAATGATTTAATGCAGAATTCTACCAGAATTTCAAAGAGCCAATATCAATATTCTTCAATTTTTTTTTCATAAAATAGAAACAGAAGGAACATTGCACAATTTATTTTATAATGCCACCGTCATCTTGCTAGCCAGACACACAAAAAGATGCAAAAAAGAGAGTTACAGACCAATTTCCCTTATAAACATTGGTATAAAAATGTTCAATAATGCAGAGCGGTGGTGGCGCACACCTTTAATCCCAGCCCTCGGGAGGCAGAGCCAGGCATATCTCTGTGAGTTCGAGGCCAGCCTGGGCTACCAAGTGAGTCCTGGGAAAGGCGCAAAGCTACACAGAGAAACCCTGTCTCGAAAAAAACAACAACAAAAAAATGTTCAATAAAATACTATCAAACCAAATTCAAGAACAGATCAAAAAAGATCATCCACCATGATCAAATAGCATTCATCCCAGAGATGCAGAGTTGGCTCAACATATAAAATAATGTCAATGCAATCCATTATAAAAAACAAACTGGGAAAAAACCCCACCACATTGTCATTTCATTAGATGCTGAAAATCCTTTGACAAAATTTAACAACCCTTTGTGACAAAAGTCTTGAAGAGATCAGGGGTACAGGGCAATACCTAAACATAATGAAGACAATTTACAGCAAACTTATGGCAAACATCAAATTAAATGCAGAGAAATTCAGGCAATACTACTAAAATCAGGAAAAACAAAGCTCTTCACTCTATATTTATTCAATAAAGTACTTGAAGTTTAGGTAGAGCAATAAGACAAGTAAAGCAGATCAAGAGGATACAAATTGAAAAAGGAAGAAGTCAATGGGAAGTCAAAGTATTATTATTCACAGATTATATGATAGTATTCATAAGCAACCCCCAAAAATCTACCAGGGAACTTCTACATATGATAATCAACTTTAGCAAAGTTCCTGGATACAAGATTAACTTTAAAAACAATCATTATCACTCCTATATACAAATAAGAAATGAGCTGAGAAAGAAATCAAGGAAAAAAACTACTTTCACAATAGGTGCAAATAATATAAAATAACTTGGTGTAACTATAACCAAGGAAGTTACTTGTATGACAAACACTTTAAGCCTTTGAAGAATGAAATTAAAGAAGTTATCAGAAGATAGAAAGATCTCCTATGCTCATGGATCAGTAAGATTAATATAGTAAAATGGCCACCTTAGCAAAATCAATCTATGGATTCAATGCAATTTCCATCACAATTCTACCACAACTTTTTACATCTCTTAAAAAAAATGATCAACCTCATATAGAAAAACAAAAAAGTCACAATAAATTAAAAATCTTGTCCAATAAAAAAACCTTCAGAGGTATTAACATCTCTGATTTCAAGCTGTACTACATAACTTTAGTAATACAAATACATGATATTGATATAAAAATAGATATGTTGACCAATGGAATTTAATTAAAGACTCAGATGTATATCAACATACCTATGGACAACTGATTTTTATGAAGAAGCCAGAATTATACAATGGAAAAAAGAAAGTATCTTCAACAAATCACCCTGGACTAACTGAATATCCATATGAAGAAGAATGGAAACAGATAAATTTCTACCACCTTGCATAAAACTCAAGTCCAAGGGGATCAAAGACTTCACCATAAAACCATATACACTGAACATAATAGAAGAGAAAGTAGAGGATAACTTGAACACAGTAGCACAGGAGTTAACTTCCTGAATAGAACACCAATAAATACCACAGAAACTTAGGTTGGCAATTAACACATGGGACATTATAAAACTAAAGAGCTTTTGTAAGGCAAAGGATGCTGTCAATAAGACAAAATGGCAGCCAACAGAAGGGGAAAAGATTTTCACCAACTCCACATTGGAGAGGTAACTCTTTTCCAAAATACAGAAAGAACTCAAGAAAGTATATATCAAGAAACCAAATAATCCTTTTAAAAAATAGAGTACAGATCTAAATAGAGAATTCTCAACAGAAGAATCTCAAACGGCTAAGAAGCATATAAAGAAATATGGAACATCCTTAGCCATTAGGGAAATGCAAATGAAAACAACTCTGCAATCCATCTTACACTTGTCAGAATGGCTAATATCAAAAACAAAAGTGATAGCTCATGTTGGAGAGTATATGGAGAAAGGGGTACACTCCTCCACTGTTGGTGGAAGTGAAACTTGTTCAGCCACTTTGGAAATAAATATGGCACTTTCTCAGAAAATTGGGAATTGACCTACCTCAAGACAAAATGATACCACTCTTAGTCACATACCAAGAGAATACTCCATCATACCACAAAGTCACTTGCTCAACTATGTTCCTATTGGCTTTATTTGTAATTGCTTAAGCTAGAATCTCTGCTACAACCTCACTCTCCCCCATTCCAAACTCCACCCCCTCAAATAAAGCCTGCCCAACTGTGGCTGCTCCCCTGGAGCTGCTCAAGACTGATCCTACAGGGTCTTTAAGCTCTAATCCATAGACCTGACATATGATTTCTCCTTCCCACAAGATCACTCAGGAATGCTTTGCTCATTAATCCTTTTTAGTTTGACTTGAGTTTGGTTTACTGAGTTGGTGGAGAAACCCAATACTGGAGATCCAAAAATACCATCTCCGTGCCTAGCCCAGGTAGAGGTGAATCATTACTATGACCATATGGCCATGGGGAAATGTTCTCCCTCTTACCCCCTACCTCTGCCGCACTGGACCGACTTTGGCTCCATAAGTCATGCATTTCCAAACTAAAAGTCTATAAGAGATCCAGGATCTCTTCTGAATCTTTTTCCCCTTTTGAGCCAAAGACTTCTGGATTACCTGCCAGGTAACTCTGGGCTATTCCTGGAGCAAGAACACTCCCTGCCCTTTGTGGTTTCTTTATTTGTTAAATGTTCTGCACAGAGGCAATCCCATACACTGCTGGTGGTCAAAGGTTTATAGAATCAGACATGGTTCTGAGCCTTCCATCTGCAGCTAAAGGCTTATGCATGTGTACTTGTGGGCCAAGTTTGATCTCGAGACACCCTTGGAGTACCTTGTACAAAATTTATGTAAATTGGGGCTGTCTCACAGCATACATTGATTTGATCTCCCACATCCAGGATTAAAAGCTTTGCATTCCTGCCCCTTCCCTGTTTGTCTGCATCTCCACCCCCTTACCCTGTTCATCTACAAGCTTCTCACATCTTTGCTTCAAGATGACCTTTTGCTAAGTCACTCTCCCAGTTTGACCATGCACTGACTCTGCAATCCCTGCTGTTTTCGCTTAGTGACATACCTTGGCAGGGCCTGTCAAAGAGTGCCCACTTTTCCTTTACTCACCTGCCATTTGGTCTGGCCCTGTGGGCAGACATTCTCCTCATAGCAGATCCATTCTCTTTGTCTGTCTCTGTTTGCTCCCCTCCCCCAAGAGCCTGGGAGACCCACAGCTTAAGCTCCAGCTGGCTGCATTCTCCATGTGGCTCTGATGCTTGTAGTCTGAAGACTTCATTTTTGCTCTCATTTTCCTTGCTCCAAAAATGTATTCTATTTATATGGTTTCTTATACTGTAAATTCCTATTTCAGGACTTTTAAGCTGGTCATCTGACATGGTTTCCCATGGAAAGTTTTGTCTATCTTTCTTTTTAAAAATGCACTGCATATTCTGTGTGTATGGATGGATCTTTGCCTATATTTTACTTCAGGCTCAGTTGGATGTGTAAATGTTTGGCCATTGCATGCTTATTTCTGACTGGTCTTAGTTGCCTGTCTGTACATGTTCCATGTGGTCCATGTGTCAGCCATTACTACTAACAAAAAATGTTAACTTAAAACTTGTAACTTCAAATTGGAACTTCTCTGGAAAACAACACATCATTTGTCACTATGTTAATTAGGTACAGGCAGCCATGTGGGCAGCCACAATTTTCACTAACATTGAAAAAGAGGGAAACAAACTAGATGCCCTTCAGCCAAGGAAGAGATAAAGAAAATGTGGCACATATACACAATGGAGTATTACTCAGTTGTAATAAGCACTGACATCATGAAATTTGCAGGCAAATGGACAGAACTAGAAAATATCATTCTGAGGGATGTTACCTTGACTTAGAAAAACAAACATAGTATGTACTCACTCATAAGTGGATATTAATGTAAAGCAAAGGTTAACCCGGCTACAACCCGGAGATCCAGAGAAGCTTGGAAACAAAGAGGACCCTAAGAGGGATGCATGGATAGCCTTGGGAATGGGGAAATAGATGAGATCTACATGTGTAAACTGGGGATGAGAGGGGTCAATAGAGTGGAGGAGATGAGGGATGAGAACATGAAGGAATGGGATGGTTGATTGTGGGGAGGGACAGAGTGGGAGAGTAATAAGAAGATATCTTGATAGAGGGGGATATTATGGGGTAATGGAGAAACCTAGTGCTAAGGGAATTCCTAGGAATCCATAAGGATATCCCCACATTAGACTTCTAGCAATAGTGCAGAGGGTGCCTAAACTGGCTTGCAGCAGTAATCATATTGGTGAATACTCTGTTTATAATACATCCTTCATCCAGTAACTGATGGAAGCAGATGCAGAGATCCACAGCCAGGTACCAGGTCTAGCTCTGGGAGTACAGTTTAAAAGAGGGAAGAGGGATAATATGAGAAAGATGGGTTAAGATCATTGATGGGGAAATTTACACAGACAACTGAGCCAAGCTTGTAGGAACTCATGAACTTTTGACCAACAGCTGTGGAACCTGCATGGGACTGTACTAGGCCCTCTGCATACAGGAGACAGTTGTATAGCTTGGTCTGTTTTAGTAGCCCATGGCAGTGGAATCAAGATCTATCCCTGATGCATGGAGCCCATTACCTATGGTGGAATGCCTTGCTCAGCCTTGAAGCAGCAGGGAGGGGCTTGGTCCTGCCTCAAATGAATGTACCAGGCTTTGCTGACTTCCCATGGCAGCTCTTACTCTTTTGCAGGAGGGGTTGGAGGTTGGGTCTGGGGGAAGGCTGGAGGGGAGCAGGAGGAAGGATGAGAGAGGGATCTGTGGTTGGTGTGTAAAATGAATAAATAAATAAAAACAAAAATAAAACAAAGAAAAAATAAAAAGAGGACTTTACCTCCATTTTAAATAAAGGTGATCACATGGAGTGGCCCCACCAAGGAGACATTAGATTTCCAATATATTTTAGATTAGGATGTATGTCTATATGATAACTCCTGTTCTGTCCTAAAAACAAAGTTAATAAAAGATAAGATTTAAAACAATGCTGGTTTACTGAGATATTAAAACTGCACCACCATGCATTCATGTACATGGATTTATCTTTCTGACAGCCATATTTTGTAGCCTATGAGTAAACACCTTGATATTGATTTTAGAAACACTAAATTATTTATAATGTTATAACTTGGTTTTGTCTTCCATAGATTATGATCATGTTCTATGTCTTAGGACCACAGCTAAACATAAGACTGAGATATTCCTATTTTATGGCAAGATGATGACCTAAACATTCTGATAAATGGTCTCTCTTTATCTAAGGTCGATTCAGGCTAACAAAGACCTATTTAAAAATATATGTCTAACCTTGCTTAAACTGACATTGGTAAGCTGTATCTAATTTGGTAAGATAAGTTAAACAGAATGCTGTTATGTCCTATAATGTTATACTACCTTACAAAGGATCAACTTCTTTGATATGTTCAGATTTAGCATATATATATATATATATATATATATATATATATATATATTCTCAAATTTAAGCCAAACATTTGTCTAGTTTAGATATACCTAACAGATAATGATCCCCTCATCCTCAAATGCTTCAGAGATATGAGAATACAACATTTTAATAAAAAGGCTTCTCATGATAGAGACATGATAGCTCCTGGCTGCATCCCGTATCTCCTCCAAGGAAGATGGATGGCTATAGGAGAACTTCCACCTGAAGCTTGCTTTAAATGTAGCAAAGCCAGGCACAGAGCAGAAAACTGCTGCCAAGACCCCCTCCAGACTGGACAAGCAGGACACTTGTATGTATGTGCTGTGATAAAATTGGCACATACATTGGGAGAGTGGCCAACCCATGTCCTGTCCAGTTTGAGACCCATGCTACAAGAGGGATCCCAACACTGTCATTGTCTGTATGGCTAGGAAGCAGAGCCTAGGTAGCCAAGTCTCCAAGACAGAACCAAACACAACTTGAAAGAAAAAGAAAGAAAAGTCAATAAAATTATTCCAAATGATATTCTGTTATACTGAGACTTATAAACAGGAGGCTAATATAATTGTCACCAAGGAGGCATCCAGCAACTGAAGGAAACAGATGCAGAGATCCACAGCACAACGCTAGGCAGAGCTCAGAACATCCTGTGGAAGAGGGATAGGAAGGACTATAGGACCCAGAGATGACAAGGGCACAAAAGGAAAACTAGCATAATCCACTAACCTAGGCCCATAGGGACTCACAGAAATGGAACAGACTAACAGGGAGCTAACATGGGTCTGACCTAGGCCCTTTGCATATATTTTATGGTTGTATAGTTGGTGAACTCCTAACAGTGGGAGCAGGGACTGTCACTGACTCTTTTGCCTGCTTTTGGGAACCTTTTCCTCATACGAGGAAATACGAGGGATGGTGCCTAGACTTATTGTAATGTGATATGCCATGTTTGGTTGATATCTCTTGGAGACCAGCCCTTTTCTGAAGAGAAATGGAGTGCTAGTATATGCCAAGGGAATGGGGGGATAGCTAGGAGAAGAGGGGCAAGGGAAACTGATGGTGATGTATTATATGAAGGAAAAATAAAAGAAATAAGTAAATGAATACTATAAACAAGTAACCTGTCTACACCTTAATATCTGTCGATGACTCCAAATTATTTGATTCAAAGTAATATTTGGAGACAAATTTAGGACTTGAGAGCAGGTAACTAAATTAGAGCATTAGTCACCACACTTCTCAGTCTTACTGCATATTCCACTTTATACACATAAAATTAAAAATGGAAACCTTATATCCTAGGAGATGATAAAGTGGGTAAAGCTCTAGGTGTTGCAAACCAAATGACCTGTGTTCCATCCCTGAATCCCATGATAGAAGGTAAGAACTTGCTCCTAAAATTTGTCTTCTGAGCTCTACATGTGTCCTCCTACTTCAGCTCACTCTACTCTTAGCCAACATAAAATTAACTCATATTCTGATTCTATGTTCATCTTTCTGCGACTCATAGAGAAAGACTTTGAGTCATCTGTGATATTTAAAGTATCCTAATAGCCACATGTTTTAACAGGAAAAACAATTAAGACAAGTAAAATTAATCCCAATAATATTTAATTCAATTATCTAAATTATTTCCATATGTTATTGGAAATATTTCCATATTTTCAATATAAAAAAATTAGTGCTAAATTTGCTATTTTTTTTCCTTTCAAACCGTCTTTGGAATTTAATTTGCACGTACAGTGTACCTCAGTTTGGATCAGTTGTGTCCTCATGACTCATATACAAGAAATGGTAAAGATATTGTACAGCCATTGGATGTCCTGGTGCATGTCTTTGATCCTATTACTGGGGAGGCAAAGACAGGCAAATATCTGAATTCAAGGCCAGCCTGTTTTACATAGACAGTTTCAGGCAAGCCAGAACTACATGGTAAGATCCTGTCTCAAAACAACAACAACAAAAGATACTGGACAGTAGTGCTCATAAGATGGCTCGCCAGGTAAAGGCAATTGGCATGCAAACCTAAAGACCTGAATTCAATCACTGGAACCCATGTAAAAGGTGGAAGGAAAGAACTGACTGAACAATGTTGTCCTCTAACCTTCACTCACATGCTGTGACATGTACACACACACACACACACACACACACACACACACACACAAGAATAATAAAATTAAGAATTAAAAAAAGATATTGCACAATGTGTGGAGCCTGTACTTCCTATAATCCTCCAGCTTGAGAAGGTATTGCTTCTGCCAATTACTAATTTAAGGATTTAATCCCATTTTCATATAACCTTGTTATTTAATTCATGTAGATATCTTTGGAATCCATAAAAACAAAACTTTTTGGAAGAAACAAAATATTTTCCCATTTTTAAAAGCTATTCATATATTGACATTTTATAGCATAGATCCATTGTTCAAAATAAAGGAATTAATTATGAAACTTTTTTCCATGTATATAGTATCTATATTTAAATTTCTATTACTCTGCATGCTAACCTCAAATACATGACCAGTGTGCCTCAGCCTCTTCAGCATATCACAACTGAGTGCTTCATTGCTTTCCATGTGTCAACTGAACACAAGCTAGAATCATTTTGGAAGAGAATATTGATTGAGAAAATGCCCCCACCAGACTGTCTGGTGGACAATACTGTGGTACATTTTCTAGAGTGAGATTTGATATGGGAGGGTCCAGTCTCAGTAGACAATGCTAACACTGGGCTGGTGGTCCTGGGTACAATAAGAAATCAAGTTGAGTAAGCCATGTGAAACAAGCCATAAGTAGCCCTTCCATGGCCACTTCATCAATTTCTTCCTCAAAGCTCCTGCCTTTCTTGAGTCCCTGCTGAATTCCCTAGATGAGGGAACAAAGTCTTTCCTCACCACATTGGTTTTGGTCATGATGCTTTATTACAGCAAGGGGAACCTTAACTAAGATAAAAATTATTATCAGAATATAGGGTACAGACTTGATCATACATTTTTGGGATGATCATGGTAGGACTTTGGAACTTCGGGCTAGAAAAGCCATTAATTGTTGAGAGCTTAGTGAGATGTTCTGTAGGAACTTGGGAGGTAAGAATGTTGTTGAGAACAGGGTGTTGAAGGATTTTATTTTAAGGTGTGCTACATTTGTTTATGCTGTGGAACATTTGTTTTAATGCTATAAAGATGTGTTGCTTGGGCTGGGCGGTGGTGGTGCACGCCTTTAATCCCAGCACTCGGGAGGCAGAGCCAGGTGGATCTCTGTGAGTTCAAGGCCAGCCTGGGCTACCAAGTGAGTTCCAGGAAAGGCGCAAAGCTACACGGAGAAACCCTGTCTCAAAAAACCAAAAAAAAAAAAAAAGATGTGTTGCATTTGTTTATGTTGCATTTGTTTAAATCTGTGAAGCTTTGTTACTTCCCTGTCTAAAGCACCTGATGGTCTAATAAAGAGCTGAACAGCCAATAGCAAGGCAGCAGAAAGGATAGGTGGGGTTGGAAGACAGTGACAATTAATACAAGAAGAAATCTTAGAGGAGAGAAAAAAGAACAAGAGCAAGGAGAGGAGAATGCTAGGGGCCAGCCAGCCAGCTACACAGCCAGTCATGAAGTAAGAGTGAAAGTAAGGTATACAAAAATAAGAAAAAGAAAAAACCTAGAGTCAAAAGGTAGATGGGATAATTTAAAGTTAAGGAAAGCTGATAAGAAACAAGCCAAGCTAAGGCCAGCATTTATAATTAAGAATGGATCTCTATGTGTGATTTATTTCAGAGCTGGGTGGCGGGCCTGAAAAAAAGAAAAAGAAAATGGTACTTCAATATGGGCCCACAGAAAGCTGAAAAACATTTTGGTGTACCAATGTGGACCTAAATTTCCAAGTAGGGCCTAAG